>NC_061121.1:74478586-74483983 GCF_002878395.1 Capsicum annuum
ATGCTAAATAGTGATATGACTTTAGCCAGGCTCATGACCCACGCTCAATAGATAGAGGAGCAGAAGGTTAAGACTAGGGAGAGGCAAAACAAGAGAGAAAGAGCAGGCAGTTTCAGTTTTGCTCAGCCTAAATTAGAGGGAGAAAGTCATTCGCAGTTTCATCCTAAGTCAGCAGTTCCATCCCCTTCCTCTGCTAGTCCCCCAGTGCTGAAGTTCAGGAATAGCAATAGAGATAGAGCACCGGCTCTAAATCTCAGAGCAGTGTTAGCAGTGCCCACACTTATCCTTAGTGTCAGACCTGCGATAAGCACCATCAGGGTGTGTGTAGAGCGGGTCAAGGCATTTCTTTTGGTTGTGCCAAGCTAAGCTACAGAGTTAGGGACTATCCTAAGCCAAGTCCTCAGGGTCAATAGAATCATTCCACAGCTCAGTCTGATAGTCCGAACCAACAGGGTGCTACTTTCAGTGCTATTAGTGGGGACGCCCAAATAGAATCTACGCTCTTCAGACCCGACAGGATCAGGAGAATTCTCCTGATGTCTTTACTGGTACATTATAAATTTTCCATGTTTATGTTTATGCTTTGCTAGACCCACGTGCATCCTTGTCTTTCATTACTCCATACATAGCAGGCGATTTTGGAATCAGTCCCGAAATTTTAACAGAGCTCTTTTCAATCTCTACCCCAGTGGGTAAAAGCATCATATCTTAGCGGGTATACAGGAACTGCCCGATTATGATATTTCAAAAATCCACATCAACAGATTTAGTCAAGTTAGAGATGACTGATTTTGATGTCATTCTCGACATAGATTGGCTTCATTCCTATTATTTCATAGTCAACTACAGAAATAGGATAGTTTAGTTTCAGTTCCTGAATAATCCCGTCCTAGAGTGGAAGGGTAGAACTTCGTCTTTTAGGGGTCAGCTTGTTTCTTACCTTCGGGCAAGGAAAATAATTTCTAAGGGGTGTGTGTATCATCTCGTGCATGTTAAGGATTCCAGTTCCAAATTTCCCAGTCTTAAATCAATCCCAGTGGTTAATGAATATTCAGATGTCTTTCCCAAAGATCTTTCAGGCATTCCTCCCGAAAGGGAAATAGACTTCGATATAGACCTTCTCCTAGATACTTAGCCTATTTCTATTTTGCCATATAGAATGACACCAGCAAAACTCAAGGAACTAAAAGATCAGTTGAAGGATCTCTTAGATAAGGGATTCATTAGGCCCAGTGTATCCCCATGGGGTGCGCTAGTGTTATTCATGTGCAAGAAAGACAGTTCTCTCAGAATGTGTATTGATTACCGTCATCTCAACAAAGTTATAGTCAAGAATAGGTATCCGCTGCCTAGGATAGAAGACTTATTTGACCAACTTTAGGGTGCCAATTATTTCTCCAAGATAGCCTCAGATCAAGCTATCATCACCTCAGAGTTAGAGAATGTGACATTTCAAAGACAGCTTTTTGTACTCGATTGGTCACTTTGAATTTCTAGTTATGTTCGTTGGTCTTACCAATGCCCCTGTAGGTTTCATGGACTTGATGAACCGTGTGTTCAAGTAGTACTTGGACATACTTGGACATATTCATCATAGTCTTCATAGATGATATTCTGGTCTATTCTCGCACAGAGCGTAATCATTCAGACCATCTCATAATTGTTCTTCAGACTCTCAGGGATCACTAGTTATTTGCCAAGTTCAGTAAGTGCGAATTTTGGCTAAGATCAGTAGCATTCCTTGGCCACATTGTTTCCGGTGATGGCATTAGAGTAGATTCTCAGAAAATCAAAGCAGTAAGAAACTAGCCTCGCCCTGTCTCTCCATCAGATATCAAGAGTTTTTTGGGTTTGGCTGGCTATTACCGATGGTTTGTTGAGGAATTTTCTTTTATTGCATCTCCTATAGCCAGATTGATTGAGAATAAGGTTAAGTTTCAGTGGTCAGAACCTTGCGAGAAGAGTTTTTAGGAGTTGAAGACTTGACTCACCTTAGCTCCAATTTTAGCACTTCTCGACAGTTCTGATGGATTCGTAGTATATTATGATGCATCCAGAGTAGGTTAAGGTTATGTCCTCGTGCAGCATGGTAGAGTCATAGCCTATGCCTCCAGACAGTTAAAGACCCATGAGAAGAATTATCCTACTCATGACCTTGAGTTAGCAGCAGTTGTCTTTGCCTTAAAGATTTAGAGGCATTGTTTATATGGTGTTTATGTAGACATCTTCACAGATCATAAGAGCCTTTAGTATGTCTTTTCCCAGAAAGATCCCAATCTTTATCAGAGAAGGTGGTTAGAGACCTTGAAGGATTATGACATGAGTATCCTTTATCATTCTGGCAAGGCCAATGTAGTGGACGACGCACTAAGTAGACTGTCCATGGGTAGTGTTTCCCATGTTGAGGATAGTAAAAAGAAATTAGCTCAGGAGATTCATCAGTTTGCCAGACTCGGCGTTCGCTTAGCCGATACTTCAGAGGGTGGTGTATGTATTCAGAGTAGTTCAGAGTCATCTCTAGTTTCTGAGGTGAAAGAGGACCAAGATAGGGATCCTAGCCTTTTTAATCTAAAAGAGTCAGTTCAGAGTCAGGAAGTAGAGTTTTTCCCCCAAGGGGGAGATAGTGTTCTTCGTTGTCAGGGTTGTTTATGTGTTCCCCGTGTAGATAACTTGAGGCAGAGAATTCTTGTATAAGCGCATGGTGCACGATACTCTATTCATCCAGGGGACACTAAAATGTACAACAACTTATGGGAGATCTATTGGTGGAGTGGGATGAAGAGGGACATTGCAGAATTTATGGCTAAGTGCTCTACATGTCAGTAGGTTAAGATAGAGCATCAGAAACCTAGTGGTTCTATGCAGGAGTTCACTATTCCTACTTAGAAGTGGGAAGAAGTGAACATGGAATTCATAATGGGTTTGCCTAGAACACATCATCAGCATGATTCAGTTTGGGTCATTATAGATAGAATGACTAAGTCAGCTCATTTCCTTCCAGTTCGTACCTCTTACTCAACCGAGGATTATGCAAAACTCTATATCAGGGAGTTGGTCAGATTACATGGTGTTCCACTATCTATCATCTCAGATAGAGGTACCCAGTTCACCTCTCATATCTAGAAAGCAT
This sequence comes from Capsicum annuum, assembly GCF_002878395.1. Taxonomy (NCBI): domain Eukaryota; kingdom Viridiplantae; phylum Streptophyta; class Magnoliopsida; order Solanales; family Solanaceae; genus Capsicum; species Capsicum annuum. Next base: position 74,481,717 of record NC_061121.1, read on the forward strand.
TCCAAAAGGGTCTTGGTACCCAAGTTTATCTCAGTACAACTTTTCATCCTCAGACAGATGGTCAAGTAGAAAGGACCATTCAGACTCTAGCAGATATGCTAAAGGTGTGTGCAATTGATTTCAAGGGAAGCTGGGATGACCACTTGCCTTTGATTGAGTTTGCATACAACAATAGCTATCACTCCAGTATTCAGATAGATCTATTTGAATCTCTCTATAGTAGGAGATGTAGGTCTCTGATCGGTTGGTTCAAAGTTAGTGAGATCGCAGTCATAAAGCCTGACGTAGTATTCGATGCCTTAGAGAAAGTTTAGTTGATCAGAGAAAGACTCCGGGCTGTTCAGAGCCGACAAAAGTCTTATGCGGATGTTCATAGAAAGGATCTTGAATTCGAGGTCGATGACTATGTATATCTCAAGATCTCTCTTATGAAAGAATTAAAGAGATTCAGCAAGAAGGGAAAGCTCAGTCCTCGATATGTCGGTCCCTCCAGGATTCTCAGTCGCTTCGGCGAGGTAGCCTATGAGCTCGAATTGCCATCAGATCTAGCCTCAGTCCATCCAGTCTTCCATGTCTCTTTGTTAAAGAAGTGCATAGGTGACCCAGCAGTTATAGTCCCTATTTAGAGCGTTGACATTCAGAATAGCCTCTCTTATAAAGAGATTCCAGTCAAAATCCTCGACTATCAGAATCATAGGCTGAGGAACAAAGAAGTCCCTCTAGTCAAGGTTCTTTGGCAGAATCAGTCCATAGAGGGAGCTACTTAGGAAGCAGAAGCAGACATGTGAACCAAGTACCCTCATATTTTCTCCGCTAATTCAGACTTAGCTTAAGGTAACCATTTTCCTTAAGCTTATTCAGTTACATGTTCAAAATTCTAGTATAAAATTGGTATCAAGTATCAATGCATAGCTTATCATGCATTCATGAGTTCAACTTATCAGTCATGCATCAGATATGCATGTTCAGTTGGGCCAATTCAGTTTAGAATTCAATTCAGTCCTAAAATTATGTGCTAGTTGAGGATGACCAGTGTATGCATCGTTTTATCTTTTCTCCCCTCTCAAGCAGTTATCATTCGAGGACGCATGTTTTCAAGGGGGAGATATTGTAATACCCTGAAAAATCCAAACCAATATTAGAGCCATGTACCAAGCTCATGCATAGTAAATCATGGTTCTTTTATAGTTTTATGAGTAATTTAGATGTATATTAAGGCTTAAAATAACTCCCAGCTATCAGATGAATCAAAACATTCCTTACCGATTAAATTCTTGAGAAGGATATTGGTATAGTCAACCTCAAATGAGCATATCACTCATTATACTTAGAATTTTTTAGCTCATGAACTATCAACAGATAGATAATTGAATTATATTTCCTACAATACCAGTTTCGCCTAAATCCGATATCGGAGAAAAGAGCTATTCCTATTTTACTCTAGCATGTCAGGCTGGAAACAGTGTGATGACATTCGTGGTAGCATACCACATTTGTGATGCCCTACCACGAAGGTCATCAGCCTTAGGTAGAAACCATCTCCTAAGTGACAATATTCATGGTAGCTTACCATATTTGTAATTCCCCACCACGAAGGTCGCAGCCTTAGGCAGAAACCAGCTCCTTAGTGACCATATTCGTGGTAGCTTAACACATTTGTGATGCCCTACCACGAAGGTAGTCAGCCTTAGGCAGAAACTATCTCCTAAGTGATGATATTCATGGTAGCTTACCGTATTTATGATGCCCTACAACGAAGGTCATCAGCCTTAGGCAGAAACCAGCTCCTAAGTGACGACATTCGTGGTAACTTACCATATTTGTGATGCCCTACCATAAAGGTCGTCAGATTTAGGTAGAAACTACCAATTCCAGCTCCTGTGTGATGACATTTTTGATGGCTTACCACATTTTTGATGCCTTGTCACAAATGTCGTCAGCTATGATTTTCAGCAACTGGGAATTTATTTCATAAGGTTATTTTGGTCATTTCTTTCACCCTCCACGACTTATAACCCTAAAGAGGCATAATTTTTCCCATTTTTCTTCAGTTAAGCATCTTAAAACCCCTCTCTTACACTCTCAACCACAAGATTAGGGTTTTCTCTCAAGATCATCTCCTCAAGAGCAAGCCTAAGGAATTTTTCTAGAACCTTCAGAAATATTAGATCTCTTTCAAGATTCAATCACTAAGGTATGTGTAGTGTTCATCTATGGATCTAATCCGTTCATAGAGCTCAAGAACCATGTTTTAAATATTATTTTGT
>NC_061121.1:74486983-74550479 GCF_002878395.1 Capsicum annuum
TAAACTCTCAACCACAAGATTAGGGTTTTCTCTCAAGATCATCTCCTCAAGAGCAAGCCTAAGGAATTTTTCTAGAACCTTCAGAAATATTAGATCTCTTTCAAGATTCAATCACTAAGGTATGTGTAGTGTTCATCTATGGATCTAATCCGTTCATAGAGCTCAAGAACCATGTTTTAAATATTATTTTGTAAACCTTTTGTAGTGATATGAGTATATATATGTTGACGATTGTTGTTTAAGTTTCAATGTGATGTCTAAAGGTGTTCTCATGGAATATATATGTTTGTTAATTGAAAACCATGAACTTTAGGTGGTTTAATATGGTGCACATATGAAACCCACCTATCCCTTAAAGAATGCATGCAAGGTGTTTGATAAAATGCTTAGGATGCTAGAAATTCATGTTTGTATGGTTCTATGATGTCTAAATGACAAATTCATGTTAGCTATATACTTCAATATGAATTCCATGCTTTTCATGTGTTGCTATTGTGGTGGTATGAAGCATGCAAGATAATGGAGATATACAATATGTACATGAAATATATATCTATGCATTCCTTACAATGTTAAAGATGTTGAATAACTGTATGAAATATGATATCCCTTACTTATGATATCATGAATTGTGGACTCAAATCTTCTGATCAAGTCATGTCATGTGTGTCAGTTTCCTTCTATCGAGTCCTGGGGGTATTCGTACCTGAAAAACATAGCTGTGTGCCTAGAGCCATGTCATATTGTCACGATAATCTCAGTCAAGCTATAATCTATAGAACTCAGTCAGTCGTGTGACTCAGGATACCTCAGAAATCTCATGATCGCAGTTAACTCTAAGATAATAGTACTACTCTGTTAGTCAATGGAATTCAGTAAGTTCCACTTATGTACAGTCAGTTAAATCATGTTCAGTCTCTTTAGATCGGAGTAGGAGTTTGCACCGAGTGAACCCAAGGATGGAAACTCACCTGTATATGAGGGTGTGATTTTTAACAGTCATCCTTGCATTCCAGAACTATGTAGCCAGCATAGGTTGAGACATCACAGCCTATTATATGAGAGTAGATGAGGTGGCTTAACCTTTTATATGAGGGTTCCCACTATTCTTACTAGTGTTACCTGTTATATGAGGGTTGCTCACATATTGTCCTTACCAGTGGAGTGGTATTGACACCCTTCCAGTCAGGGCAGATATTAGACCCTATCTTAGCCCTAATGGCACATATAGGTCATGTCAGTTAAACAACTACCTCCCACAGTTTCAAACTCAGTCTCAGTAAAAGAACTCAGATAGTTCTTTAAATATCAGTATACCAGGACTGTCAGATACAGTCAAATTCAGTTATAGTATAGAACTCAGATAGTTCCATCAAATTTAAGATTGTCAGATACAGTCACCCATGTTATCAAAACTACAGTTTTAGCCATGTCAGTTATCATTAAAAAATGTATTAGCGTACAGATCTAGCTATCACGTACTCATGATCTTAGTTACTATGTATGTATGTTTACACTCTTACGTTCATATCAGACAGTCAGTTAGCATTATTCATGCATGTAAACCCTTTTATATTAGCTTGCCTCACTCGTATACTCAGTACTCCAGTTATAGTGATGCATTTGTGCTATGGTGATTTATTTCATGTTACACCATAGGTTCAGAGACACAAGCTCCAGATCAGCAGTAGCATCCAGCCGCAGAGTTGCTGTGAGTCCTCATCCATTCGAGGGAGATATTATTTTATTTTATTTTTTATTTTAGCTCAGTTTTGCTAGATGGAGTTAATTGGAGATAGGTTCCTTTAATTCCTTATTCAGATAGTACTTAGAGGCTTTCAGATTCAATATTAAGATTTGGTTCAGATTTGATTCAGTTTTTAGTTGTTTTGCATATCTTTCACCCATATAGATATTATGTCTTGATAGATCTTTATTTAGTTGAACCTTATGGCCTATATGTTCATTTTTTCTGCATAATTACATTATATATATAGTGTACAGGCACAGATATTAGTCATGGGTTAGCTTGTGGTCCCTCGGGGTCATGAGCATCGTGTAGCATTCCGATTCAGAAAATTGGGGTGTTATATTTAAAAGCCTAATGGGTATTGACAGACCTAATATTCCATATATGCCTTCAACATCCTAAAACCTTGATTTTGGTGGTTGTCCCTCTTATTAACATCCTAGCAAGATATTTGTTTTAATTTGCTTTTTTCTGCCTTCTTTATTTTCTAACTCTCTTTGTTTCTTTGGAGATATATTTGTTTCTTTATCCACTTTATCTCAGCGTTGTTTATTATCTTTCTCTAATTTCTTATTTTTTGTAATGTTTTCTAGATTGTGTTCAATGGTAAAATGTTGATTGTGGCTATAGATGTCATGCAATGCTTTGTTTAGTGAGATTCTATTGAGAGGCCTCACCTCATGTTCCTCCTTAGAAAGTGATAAATCCTTATTGTGATTTAGCCTTATTACCATCTCCTCATCCAATCTGTTACACCTCACAATAGCATTATTCTACTTTTACATTAGTAGATAATACTGAAACTTCATTTGTCACTTCTGACTGATTTGTTATCTTCTTCGTGATACTTTCTTCTTTGGCTTCCTTGTGTTATTCAAATTGAAAATGTTGTACCACTGTGAAAATGCTCTACTGAAGTTGTTTTATGAATATCTATTCTTCTTCTTCTTCTTCTTCTTCTTTTCTTCTTCTTCTTCTTCTTATTCTTCTTCTTCTTCCTCTTTTTTATATTCCACCCTATCACCTTATTTCTTCTTACAAAAAGCCTTTGTGATCTATTATTTTGTGTTGAATAGCTAATGATTAACTTTGTCTCTTCAATTCTTTCATTATCTTGTTGGATATTTGCTTCACCCTTTTTGTTCTCATCTTCTTTTGACAAAATTCTAAACTTATTACTAGTATTAATCTACTTATTGCTTTTGTTTGCACCTGTAGAACCACTCATGTTACCAACATTCTCCACCTTACCTTTCACCAAGGCCCATGCATCTAGATCCCTACCCTATTTACATTTGATAACACCATTGGAGAAAAGTTAATATTGATTTGTAGAGGCTTTTGGATCGTATCGTAAGATTGCTACATAGCGTCTCTACCTTCTATTTCTTTCATTACCTGAGGCTTAAGTTTTTTACATTCTTCTTCTTTATTGTCTTGTAATTTACATGCCTAGCAATATTCTGGTAGTGAATCATATTGAACCTTAACACATACTGTGTGTTTTGCTCATGTGGTCTCATCAACCCTGATCATGCATACAATTTTAGGAAGCTTTGATTCTAAGTCTAGTTGTACCTTCACCCTTATACAATTAGGTTTGGTCTTATTAATCGTAGCCAGATTTAATTGTAAAGTCTTACCTACTGCTAACGCTAGAGAAAAAAGTGATTGGGCCATCAGTTCCTCCATTTTAAAATCCATATCTTAAATAAAGGGTGGTATCTGGTATTCCTAGCCATCTTTTCCTTTAATGCAATTGTTGGAAAAGTCTTCAATAAGTGCACACTGAATAAGAATATGTTTATGCCTCAAAATACAAATTTTCACATTTCTCTTAATCCGATATTAAGTAGGGATATTCATTCTCAAATCTTCCAACTCAAGCCAACCATAAGAAAACTTACCTATCACCATATTATAAGTCTTCTATTTTTGTCATCTGTTATATCTTAGTCTCATTCTATCTGATAGTGAGAATTCCATCTTACATCATTGCTTCCTTAGTAGGAATTGGTTAAACATCTCTTTATTCTTTGAAAAGGACATGTTTAAAGCTTTCGGTTTAAGTAAGTTTCCAAAATCCAAAGGGGTAGATCTTATTTTCTAGCATGTATAAGGGGTGGGAAATTTGAGTAGTTTGGTTATGTTGGTAGTGGAGCAATCACTAAAGGGGACTGGCTGGAGGCCCTAGCTGTCATTACCTTAGGTTTTAGCCATTTATGTTAGGAAAACAAAGCGATATTTGATTCATACTCTTAAATGTTATCAATGTCATATCATAATTCTGATAAATGATGTACTAGACATATGTAGTTGATAATTACTTGTATCTCATACATCTGTCTGATACTTATAACTATTTATCCCATAAACAACATATATTTATAACAATAGCAATATTCATAAATCTAAGACATCATCTAATATATAACCATTAGTTATGTGTCATAATTCAATATAATAACATACATTAATGTATCACAAACATCTAATATATCATATATGACACATCATGAACATAGTGTTAATTAAACTATTTACCATATATATTTTAGTTATATATTACATTAAACGCCCATTAGCAATAGAAAAATAAAAAGATGTATCTTTTACTATTATAATATCCATATTCATGACCCATCATCTCTAGATATTTTACTAGAATATCATAAATTTTGATCGATTTTTAAGGAACAGATGTATAACAACCCTTTTCATTATTATGGGTGAGTCAGTTGTGCAAAAATTCAGGTTATATTTTTTCCCAAATTGGAAATTAAAAATCTCAAGCTAGGTTAGTCATGGATAAAGTTAGAGCAAGGTATAGGTTAGAGCAATCCGGGAATAGATTAGATTCTTACACAAAATTTTAGCATGGTTTTATTTTGGCTAGGATGATGAGGAATCCATAGGACTTTTAAGAACTAAATTTAGTTGTGTAGGACTCTCGATATAAAACTTGAAACAATTGGGTTGGTCTGAAATATCATGGTTAGAGGGTGCATTGTGAAAAAGGAAAAATTAGGAGCTTTTATGAGTTTCTACCTTGCAACACCCGCTATAGAGGGTGGCAGGATGCAATGGGACTATCGGTATAGTGGAGAAATTTTTTCTAAAGCAGAAGCCAATGACGGTCTATCCCACTATATAAATGCTACTATAGTGGGATCGGGTAGCTATAGCGGGGTAATCACTACATTTACAGAAATTCTCCAAAATGATTTATTATTTCTAAACATATTTTAGGGAGGCCTCAGGCAATTTGAGGTAATTTTTACCTACTTTCCATCAAAAATATTCATAAAGGTAAGTTATTTATCCCCATTAACTAGTTGTTTTATTCCTTAGCCTTAAAATCACTAGTTTATAAGTCTTGGGAAGGGTTTAACTTGACCGAGTGTAATTTTCTTATGTAGGAAATTGGGTGTAAAATAGTTGTGATTTAGTTAAAGATTGATTATTTACTCTTGCATGAATATTATTTTCTAATATAACCATGAAATTTGTAGTTTTAAGGTGAATCATGGTAGGAAAGCCCTATAATGAGGGTGTAATCATGAAATTGGACTTATGGTTTGAGATTAGGTTATAATCCTCAGTATTGTAGGCTATTTGATTGATGTATGTTATTTTTCTATTTTTAGACCACAACCAAGCAAAAATAGGAAGAAAAGGAAAATCTTAGGTTTAATATTGTGTTTCAGGTACGGATTGAGGTAGATAATTGTTTTAACATAGTTAAAACCCAATGTGTTTTATGTGTGCATGATAATTATTCCTTAGAATTACTTGTACACTGCACGTTCATGGAAAGTAAATGATTATTTGATATCCTACGTGTTAATCATATGTAATAAACTTATATGAAACAGTGGTGGTTTTTATAAGTGTTTTTCTGTTATTATTATGTTTGTGATTATTTTTATATCGATCATTACTATGGAATGTATCAGTATTTAGACATACTACGAGATTGGTTGATATAATATTAGCAGGCACTTGATGGCTAAATATTTGGTACATACACAAGATCTCATCCCATGTAGGTCATGACTAGTAGGAGATCATAAATCTCTTAGCATGTATGTATAAGGTACAGGTGATCATGACGGTTCCTTGACTGACCCAAGGATTATGTGTTTTCTTGATCATATTGGTTCCTTGAGTGAATTGAGCTTAAGTGTTGTCATTATTATGTTGGTTCCTTGAGTGAACTTAGTTATGCGCTTAATTGCTAAGCATAGTTTCTTTATATAATTTGGGATACATGATATTTTTCTTTTTATTATTCTTTGGATCCTTGAGTGCTTCGGGTTAATTTCAAGTTGTGACATAACACTATGTTGTCTATTACTTATGTAATTGAGAAATGATTATATCATTGTTGCATAATAGGTATTGACTTGGAGTCTTACTGATGGTCATTGTTTGACTTGACTTGTGATCCTGTTGACTTATTTTGGCTAAACTTTATGTTGTACTTGTTTACAAGATTAAGTGTTATGAACTTAAAAAAAGAGTTGCATGATGGGGTTCATGATTGTCTTGGCGTACTGTGTTATGATTATCTGTCCATATTTCTCATTTCGGATTGGCCGATGGCCCTACCAAAACACCATTGTTTATTAAGTATTGATACAACATGTACTCTTCTTTTTGTTAAGTGCAAAGTATATCAGATTTGAGACCTCAGACGTAATTCAAACCATTTTCAAACTCAAGTGTGAGTTGTATTTTCCAAGTTACCATGAATTTTTTGCGTATTTTTCTGGTCCATTGTTTAGACTTAGACATTTCATTCGTTTTGGGGTTGCATCCTTTTTTTGACAATTATTAGAATTTTACTACAATGACTTTCAGGTTCTAGCATATTAACTGAGTTTCATATTTTTTCATTTATTTTTATTTTGAGATGTTGAATACTGGTTTACTAATGAGATTGGTTTATTACACTATTTTCATATAAGTGTTGGATTATTGGATTGGTAAAGTTGGTTCTCTCACCGAAGAGTTTGTTCGGGTGCCACTCACGATGGGTTTGGGTTAAACAAAATTAGTATCAGAGCCTTAGGTTCATTGATCTCGTCATACTAAAATATTTCTAATAAAATCTTACAGATTGGTACAAAGTCATTTGTACTTTTCTTCGGAGGCTATAGGATTTTAGGAAAATATCTTTGCTTTCTTCTTTCGTGCTATAAATTAATTCTAATTGGTATATGGAGATCTAAATCATATTTGATTTTCTTCATTATTTATCCACATATGGTGAACACCAGATCGAATGGAGCAAGTGTAGCAACCCCAGCATAAGCATCTCCAACTACAGAACCAATTGTTAGAGAATAGGATGAGGTAAGAGTAGGTTAAGGGAAAGAGAGAGAGCAATACCTACTAGGGGTAAAGCTCAAGCAATAGCTGACCAGGCCCAAAAAAGGTACTATCACCTTCTGCACCTCAAAATTATTTTAAGGATATTAAGGCGGTGGATGAGAATGGTTTAGAACATAGGGTGCAACACTAGCTGGAGGTACAACCCTTCCTTCAGTGTCCTCTGGGTTATTTAGTTTTTGTCTTTATTGAGTGGGTTTGTTTGTATTGGAGCCACTACAACAATGCCAATTTTTCTCAAGTTTTAGGTATTTATCCCATTGCCATGTTATCTCCCAATGTGGATAAGTCTTTGGGAATTAATTTATTCCCTTATTGTGTGCTAGGTTCTATAATAACTGCCATCGAATATGAGTTTCTTAGTAAGTTTCTAAAAATAAAACCTTCTTTATTTTAGATGCTGAAACTAAGGATGCATTTAAGTTCATTATTAATTTCTATGAGAGGTCACACAAATTAGGGATTGTACAATAACATGGTGTTGAGTTTGTGAATTTCTACCTGTAGGAGGATGACAAGTAATGGTAGAGATCCTATGTTGAGTGTCGATCATTGGTCCTACATCCATTGACTAGGCTTAGTTTCATGCCCTATTTTTGAATAAGTATGTGCCCCACACCCTTCGTGACTGCAAGAAAGATAAGTTTCTGGCTCTTGAATAGAAAAGTATGTCACTTGTAGCATATAAGGCAAATTCTATGCTTTTTATCACTAGGATACCCAAGTTATTTTTCACTGAGGGGAGAGGATCGATTTATTTATTAAAGGTTTGATCACTAATATACAGGTATTATTGATGTTGGGTGTATTTATGCATTCTAGCATCACTATTCTAGACTTTTTAGCCTTGTTTTGAGGATTATTTGTGTACTATATGGGTTGATAATGAGATAAATTTGTATCAAAGTGTTAAAGCATGTGTTTATGATGTTAAAAGTGAGTTTCAAACAAGTTTGAACTTTAAAGATTCATTTAGATTTCAACCCAGAAAACTAGCTTACTAACTTGAGACGGTGCTTGTCTAGCTGATTTCAGTAATTTCTATTGTGTTCAATGAGTTCCTAATGGTTTTAATAGGTGATTATGAGTGGAATAACTTGTTGGTAGTGAGAAAAGATCAATTTGAATGAGTGTACAGCTGGGACAATAAGTGAAAGATCAATGCGAACTAGCTTAGCTTAGCTCTTGTTTTGATTCATTGTTATGGATGTAGTGTTGTGATTATCTTTTAATTCGTGTGGTGTGAATATGTATGATGCTTCTGGATCTGAATATGATGATATGTTGATGTTTAAAAGGCTTGGAATCCATGGTAAATACACCACAAGACAAGGGACTAAGAGGGGAGACTGAACACTTAACCAAAATTCGGAAACTAAGTTCCAGAAGCTCAAGGCGATATTGAGGTGCTGCCCCACATGGATCAGGCCTATGGGAAGGCACAACATTGCCTGGAGCAGTGCTCTAGCCAACTATCAGCCTCACCTAGAGAGGGGATATAGCTAGGGCGACGCCCCACCCAGTCCCGGGCTCAATAACTGATAGTTTCCTTGTCCAACACGGAATTGGCTTGCTCCTATCCTATAAATGCATGTTATATCACGTTTTTACACACTTGGGGACATCTTGTAGCATTGGATTCTGCCAAAACTTCTTTTTATATTTTATCATTATTTAATTTAGTTTCTTTATGGTTTGTATCATCTATCTAAGGGATTGGATGATGACTATTTCCATTAAAGGCTACAACTCTTTTTCCGGGGTTGAGGCCAAGATCATGAATACTTTTGTTTTGAATTAAGTTTGTTAAGTTGCTTATCATTATTGGTTGTTTGTTTATTCTTGTTTTAACTATTTTAAGGATTAGCTACCCTTAGAATACATTAATTATCAATTGTGTGAACTCGGGAGAGGGAATAGGGCATTAGAACATGGGAATAAACAAAGTATCATTTGTATTCTTTTATGAAATACAGAATTCAAATTAGTGTCTAGGACAGGGATGTACTGAGATTCCTTACTTGATTCACACGTCTGATGATAGTTTAAAGAACTTAATTAAACTATTACTTTCTCTCTCAATAATATAGTTGTAAGGTTCAAATTAAGTAAACGGTTAGAGGTCGAGAGACCATAATCATTTGATTAACCCTACAAATAAAAAACCAAGATAAGTGATTTAATGAATGAAGTTCAATAACATAGTATTCTTGTTCGTAAGACTTAACCTTGGATCTCTACCCATTGATTTCCGGAGTCATTACTTTTTTTGCATTAGTTTAGTTTCTTTTTAGTTTTCAATTCTAAAACTTTATTGTTTTTTTTTCTCAATTGTTAAACTAGAATTGGATAGTTGTCAACAAAAGTCTCTATGGTATCGATACTTGGCTTCTTGAAGGCCACTTTACTACTTGGTAGACCACGTACACTTGCGTGTGCACTTAGGCACTGCCAAGTTTTTGGCACCGTTGTCGGGGACTTGTATATTGGCAACTATCTTGTTTTTAGTTTAGCTACATTGAGTTGTAAATAGTTTTGTTTTTTAAAGTTTTTTAGTTTTTTTATTTCTCTTTTTATCACACTTCTTGATATGACAGCTTAGGATAGATGGTTTCCAAGTGATGACGATTCTTGTTTTTTTTGTGGGGGACCACATCATGTTTCTTATTGTCCAAATTTTGATGGAAGTGCGTGGATAGGACCTTCAAAATATGATGTGGATACTATTCTATCTGTGGAGAAGATTGCAACTTGGTGTTTAGTTTGTGGTCAAAGTGGTCATACTGCATCTATGTGTGCTATCAATCCAGATTCAGAATTATTTGTGGGCTATGCTGAAAGGTAAAATTATATAAACAGCTACAGTCAAACGGAGTAGAATTAGCCACAAATTCAGGCATAAAACAACCAGCAGCAACAATTTCAGCAACAATAACTAAACATACAAGCTACAACTTAAACGAGCAATTTGGAAGAGATGATAAAACAACTTTTACCATCTCAAGTACAGTTATTGGCAGACTTGAAGAGATATTGAGAGGTTTTAAAGAAATTGTATAATCAGCTAGAGGTAGATGCAGAGTTGACTCCCCAACCGATTGCAGACAAAGTTGCTGATAATTTGAGAAAGTCTGAGTACTCGGAAACTAAAGTTGTTGAACAGGTTGAGGAGATACCACCGCCACCAAGTCTACAGATGCTAAGCAAAGAAAAATATGAGGAGGATATTAGTCTATTTATGGAGAAAACACAAGAATCCCAGCCACTCAATTGTTATTTTTCTTTTAAGACTAAAATTGAGAAGGTGAATGAGAGTGAGTGTGTTATTGAGAGTGTAAATTTATAAGTGCGATTGGTTGGGCCTCACTCGAAGAACTTTTCTACATTATGTTTAGATGATGTCTTGTGTATGGAATCATCTAAAGTAGTGGAAGAGTGTGAAGATGAGGAGCTAGAATCCTATATTCTTAATTTTACACCAGAGAAGCAACATAAAAACATACCTCACTTAAATGATGAGTGGTTTGCAATGCACCATACATTACTCAGTTCTTTAATCTTTGTACCACCACCCTATGAGCAATGCAAAAATATGGATGCTAAGTTAGGGGTGAAATTCACATCCTTAAGGTGGAGGAAAAAGTTGATTGGGTCGTGCCAACACTAAATCAGGCGCTTCTTGGGAGGCAACCCAAGCAAGGTATGTTTTTATTATCAGTTTTGTTTTTATTTCATGTAGTTTTTGTTTTTGGTTGAGTCATAGGTTGATGGAAAGTCTGAGTACTGGAAACCTGAGCTATGGAGCATGGCAAAGACTGAGTGTGGGGTCCCATGAACCTTCTTTATGTGTAAAGATGCTACTAGCTAGGCTAGAGGGGTCAGGGAGTATTTCTATCTCTTACTTTTAAATTTACTTTAGGGACAAAGTAGATTTTTAAGTGAGGGTGGGGGAAATTTCCAATTTTTGGATCAATTTAAAAATTTTGAAGTTAGGAATAAGTGAGATATTCTTGTTGGTGCTATTTTTGATTGCATGGTGCCAGTGTTTTTTTTAGTAAAAGCATGTTGAATGAGTGAATTGATACTTTTGAGACTCCTAGGCTCATGTTTGTTACTCTTGTACTTTTTGGCTTAAATTTGAATTCATGTTATTATTTGATTCCCAGTCTATGATGATCCTATTGAGTTGAGCATGTGCCATGTGCGTGTGAGGATTTTGTACATTCTTTGTTTCATGTGATGTCTAGAACTTTCCCGGTGTGTGTGTAAATAAAAATAAATAATGTGGGTTTAGGAGATGATTTAGGCATTTCTTTGATAGCATTGTTTTATACCTTTTATTTGTCCTACCCTTTGTGCATTATCCTTATTAACCCTTATTGAGCCTTTAGCCTTTTCTTTGGTAACTGCATAAGATCCTAATCCCCTTCTTTGATAGACCATAATTTGATCCAAAAAGCTCCTAAGTGCTTTAATGGAAAATTGATTTAGTAAGGAGTTTGAGAAATTGAAAAAGAAAAAGGTGAAATTGATGCCCCACGGTATGAGTTTTGGTATTTATAATTTTTGTGTTGTGGGTGGGAGTGATCTAAATGGTGTTAGAAATATTCCCATGTTTTAGAAAAAGAGAAAAATTGAATCTTGAAGGAATAAAAAATACGCCCACCAAGTGTTTGTGAAAATGCTTAAAAGAGATGGGGCAAAATAAATGAATAGGGTAGACAAAAATAGTGTAATTTGGTTGTTGGAGATTGGTTTTAAATGTATAATGTAGTGTATTAAAGCACTTAGAGAGGTTAGTCATTATTCCCAAATAGTTCCTACCCTTCCCTTAGCCTACATTATGACCCGAAAAATACCTATTTGATCCTATACTTGACATTCTAATATTAGTGGAGCACTACACTAAGGACAAGACTATGGTTCATTGTGTGTAACTTGTGAATTCTTTGCGAGAGTGAGTGTAATTTGATTCTCATACCCATCATGTTATAAATTGCTTAATTGTGAGTGATTATGGATAACTCTCTTATTGTGAAGGGCACATATTTGATGAATATGGATGATTTGTATGATGTCCTTGATTGAATGATAAGCATGATTTTTCCAACTAGGTGAGTCAATTTTTGAGGCTAGGATGTTTTAGAGTAGTGTTCATAAGCTTTCAATTTTGTTTGTAACATACTTAGTGTAGAATCTTTCAATCTTTGTAGTCATGGTAGTACTAGCTTGAATGTCTTGCATGTAGTAGAAGTGTCGAGTCTCCATCTCATGATGTTTATAGTGAAAAATTGTTCGAGGACGAACAAGGCTTTAAGTGTTGGGTGGTGATGTTGGATGTATTTATGCATTCTAGCGTCACTATTCTAGCCTTTTTAGCCTTGTTTTGAGGATGATTTGTGTGCTATATGGGTTGATAATGAGATATATGTGTATCAAAGTGTTAAATCATGTGTTTATGATGTTCAAAGTGAGTTTCAAACAAGTTTGTACTTTAAAGATACATTTAGATTTCAACCTGGAAAACTAGCATTACTAGCTTGAGCTAGGTGATTGTCTAGTTGATTCTAGTGAATTCTATTTTGTTAAATGAGTTCCTAATGATTTTAATGGGTAATTATGAGTGGAATAACTTGTTGGTAGTGAGAAAAGGTCAATTTGAATGAGTGAGTGTACAGCTGGAACAATAATTGAAAGATTAATGTGAACTAGCTTAGCTTATTTCTTGTTTTGATTCATCGTTATGGATGTAGTGTTGTGATTTTATTTTAATTCATGTAGTTTAATTATGTAGGATACTTTTGGAGCTGAAGATCATGATATTTTTATATTGAAAAAGATTGCAATCCATGGTAAAGACACCACAAGACAAGGGACTAAGAGGGGAACTCAACACTTAACCAAAATTCGGAGAGCAAGTTCCAAAAGCTTAAGGCGATATTGAGGCGCCGCCGCACCTGAATCAGAGCTATGGTAAGGGCACAACCTTGATAAGTAGTTCTCTAGCGAAGGATCATCCTCACTTGGAGCGGGGCTATAGCCAGGGTGACGCCCCATCCAGTCTGGGGATCAATAACTAATAGTTCCCTTGTCCAACACGGAATTGGCTTGCTCTGATACTATAAATACATGTTATATCACATTTTTACACACTTGGGGACATCTTGGAGCATTGGAGGCTACCACAACTTCTTTTTAGGTTTTATCATTCTTTAATTTAGTAGCATCTATCCAAGGGATTAGATGATGAATAGTTCTATTAAAGGCTAAAACTCCTTTTCCGGGGTTAAGGCCAAGATCATGACTACTTTCATTTTGAATTAAGTTTTTTAAGTTGATTATCATTATTGGTTGTTTGTTTATTCTTGTTTTAACTATTTTAATGATTATCTACCCTTAGAATACATCAATTGTCAACCTTGTAAACTTGGGAGATGGAATAGGGCGACAGAACAAGGATAGTTTAAAGAACTTAATTGAACTATTACTTCCCCGCTCAACGATGTAGTTGTAACGTTCAAATTAGGTAAATAGTTAGAGGTCGAGAGACCATAATCATGTGATTAACCCTACAAATCAACAACCAAGATAAGAGATTTAATGAATGAAGTTCAATAACATAGTATGATTATTCGTAAGCCTCAACCCTAGATCTCTACCCATTGATTGCCCGGAGTCATTACTTTTCTACATTAGTTTAGTTTCTTTTTAGTTTTCAATTCTAAAACTTTATTTTTTATTTTTTCTCAATTGTTAAACTAGAATTGGGTATTTGTCAACACAAGTCCCTGTGGGATCGATAGTTAGCTTCTTGAAGGCCACTTTACTACTTGGTAGACCACGTACACTTGTGTGTGCACTTGAGCGCTGTCAATTATCTAATTCATATGAATTTTTCAGGTAAGGGTTTTAATGAGGTATTTGATTATGTGAAGAAGCTTGAGAGAGTTAAGAAGGTTGGTCAGGTAAAACATTAGCCACGAAGTCCTAGAATGCAGATAACTTTAGTGGTTATGATTCTAGGGGCCACAACCAACAGTCTTATTTGGCTCACCCCATTTAGTCAGTTGTTCTACCCTTTATAGGTCGTAATTTAGGGATTATTCAGTAGTCTTTATTTTCTAAAGGCCAAGGGAATTCTTATTCTTCAGTCGATAGGCTTTCTCTTGAGCGAGGCTATTATTATTGTGGTGCTATAGGGCACTCAAGAAAGAGTGTCCTTTGAGAAAGATAGGTAATCAGGAATAGAAGCAAACCAGGACTATAGTTCCAGTAGGTAGAGGTGAAAGTGATACCTGTAAGGGTCATCCACAGGGTGGATGGTGTAGTAATTAAGAAGGTCATGGTGAAAATAAAGATAATGGTAATGTAGGGAAGGGCCTAACCTACTAGAGAGGTTGTCTATCTTGATGATACAGCTCACTACTATGCCTTCCCAGACAAGACTTAGGTTGAGGTATCTAACATTATTATTATAGGCACTGTTATTGTCAGTGATCGGATGGCTTCTATTTTGGTTAATCTAGGTTCCACTAACTCTAATGTATCAGTTAGATTTGCTTTGGGTCTGGATTTATTCTGTGATGTACTCGATTCTCATGAATATGTTTCTACTTCGATTGGAGATTTTGTGGTGGTGACCTATTTGTATCATGTATGTTTTGGATTGTTTATGGGGTTTTAGACTTGGGTAGAATTAATCAATTTGAACATGTTTGATTTAGACATTATTTTGGATATGACTTGGTTGTATCCTTATTATATTATCATGGACTGTAATGCTAAGATAGTGCCTACAAAAATACCTGATAGAGATAAACTAGAGTGGGAGGGAGTGTATAAGTCTAAGATGGTGAGAATCATATCTTTTGTTGGCACAAAAGCTAGTGGTTAAAGGGTGTTCAACTTTCCTAGATCATATTTAGGATTTTAGTGCAGAGTCCTCTTTGATTGAGTCGATTCCTATGGTGTCAAATTTTCAGGAGGTATTTTTCATAGATTTGTCTGGTATGCCTCCATATAGGCATATTGATTTTTGTATTGATTTGGAGTTGGGGAGGTGCCTAATTTCTATTCCTCCTTATCATATGGCTCCGACAGAGTTGACGGAACTCAAAACTCAGTGTAGGAACTACTTACTAAGGGATTTATTTGTCCCAGTGCTTTACCATGGGGTACTCTAATTTTATTAATTGGAAATAAAGATACTAGCATGAGGATGTGCATTTATTCCTTATAATATGGCTCCAATTGAGTTGGCGGAATTGAAAACTCAATGCAGGAACTACTTGATAAGGGATATATAGTGCCTCACCTTGGGGTGCACTTATTTTATTCATTATAAAAAATATAGTAGCATGAGGATGCACATTGATTATAGGTAGTTAAACAAGGTTACCATTAGGAATAAGTATCCATCGACCCGTATAGATGATCTTTTGACCAATTGTAGGATAATTTAATATTCTCCAAGATTGACTTGAGGTCAGGTCTCCATCAGCTGAATATTCATCCTGAGGACATACCCAAGACAAATTTCAAAGATTGATTTGGGCATTATGAGTTCTTAGTGAATTCCTTTGAGTTATCCAATGCACCGACAACTTCATGACCTTGATGAATGATATTTTCAAGTCTTTCTTGGATCATTTTGTGATATTTTTTGTTGATGACACTTACTCTAAGATCAAGAAGGAATATGTAGGTCATCTTCTCATTATTTTGGGAATTTTAAAGGAAAATCAGTTGTATGCAATGATTCTCAAAATACAAGTTTTGGGTATCTTCAACTGCTTTTTTAGGGCATATTGTCTCAGAAGAGAGGTCGATGGTAGATCCCAAAAGATTGAGGCAGTTAAGAGTTGTGCCTTGTTTAGTTTTATGACTGAAGTTAGGAGCATTATAGGCCTTGCTAGTTACTATCATAGGTTTGTCAAGAATTTTGTTTCTATTTCTACTCACTTGACAAGGTCTCTAAGAAGGAAGTGCCATTTGTTTGGTTATATATATGAGGAGAGCTTCCAAAAGCTCAAGACACTTTTGACTAAACCTTTTCTTTAATTATCGGTTGAAGGTAAGGTTTTTGTCATATTTTGTGATGCTTCATACTTAGGTTTGGGTATTGTACTGATCTAAAATAGGAATGTCGTTACTTATGCTTTGAGGCAACTAAATCCTCATAAAAATAATTACCCAACTCATGATTTAGAGTTGGAAATAATGGTTTTTGCATTCAAGATTTGGAGACACTACCTTTATGGTGTTAAGTGTAAGGTATTTACGAACCACTGTAGCTTACAACATGTGTTCATGTAGAGGGATTTGAACTTGAGTTAAAGCAGATGGATAGAATTATTGAAAGACAATGATGTAACCATACAATATCATCTAGGTAACGTCAATATTGTGGCAGGCGCATTGAGCCAAATAGAAATAAGTATGGACAGTTTACCTATTTGAGGGTGTCAAAGCGACACTTGGCTAGGAAGTTTCAAGCTCTAACACCTTCTTTCCTGTACTTAGAAGTTTTCAAAAATTTGGAGTTTTTGTCACGACCCGAACGAGGGCCTGTCCGTGACAGACATCCCAAACTATGAAGGCCTGGAACGCCCTTTTTCATGTGGTAATCATGCACAACATTCAGATAATAAAAGAAGGTGCGGAAGTATAATCTGCTAAGGAAACATGGTCAATTCTGAATTCAACATAAGCATGGAAACTGTAAATCAACTACATCTAAATAACATCTGACTCAGTTTGTGAAATTTCTAGTACATGAAAATCTGACAACTGTCTGAAGCTGGCACAAGGCCCCCAGTAGACCAAAACTGAAATAAGTGACAAAATCTGAAAAGACAGTCCTTCTGAAATAGAGAAGGCTCACCACTACATAATCTGATCAGCTGTCTGGATTATCTACTACTTATCTGGACCCTTAGACTAAGTCTCAGAACCTAAGAGGTAGGGTCAATACAGATGTACTGGTACGCAGAGCGTATCCAAAATAATCATTTATTATTCAACATATATAAGAGCAATTTGAAATAGTTCATAAGTATATCATATAGTAAGAATTCACATGGCATTTTAAAGACTATGTAAAAATCATCTCAACTTTGAGAAATCTGTGTTACTTCTGCGCTGGGTGGTATACCCTACAACTCTGAAAATTCCATGGGCTATATGGAAGCTACCGTTAACTCGGCAGGCAAGCCCCAACATAAGTGTGCCGCAAGAGTCAGAGTCTCTAAATCTACTATGCCACACGGTCGTCGCCTGTGTACAATAATAATCTACCCGTATCGGTAAATATCGTTATAGGCTAAGAGTTGCTTAAACTTGCGCCGTCTTTGGGTAACCACCTAGCTCTCTTTAAGCCCCTTTTTAAAACTTTATCAAAACATGCAGTCTCTGAAAACATACTCTGAAAATATGCTCAAAAAACATACTCTAAAAACATACTCTGTTATGGCATCAATACATATGGTATCATCATACCATTGACTTGCAAGTCATATCTCTGACCCATTATTAGACTATCGTAAATCTCTGTTTTCTAAACACAAGTTTTGGGACCACCATTTTAATAATTCAATTCAAAGAAACTCTTTCTCAAACCTCATGTAAACACATGCAAGGAACTTATCTTTGTCAAGCATTTCAGTAGTATAGTACAAGGTGGTCATGTCAAAGTTCTCAATTTACATGCAATTCTTTCTCTTAAACACAAGAACACATTTATATTAAGAAACACCCTCTCAACAATTTCAAATCATGCTCAAATGCTATAATATTATGAAAACATCTTTGAAATCACAAAACCATAACTCTTAATTCAATACATGAGAGGGAGTTCACAATTTATTCTCTCAATGATCTTAAATCTCAAATTCCATAAATATACATATACATGTAAATCAATTTAAGGGATAGGACCACAAGGTCAAAACAATAGTAACATTATAACATTTGGAGTACATAATTTAGAACATAGATTCTAAAACTCCTTTGAAATTTATGCATAAAAATCTAAAAATCATGCTCTAATAGTTTTAAGCCCATGTAGTTTTTTTAGGATAAACCCCACGTACCTCTATCAAGAAATTTAAAGGATGCTTCTTGATGCCCATGGCTTGGGGATTCCAAATCTTCAATTTGTTTTGAAAACCCACAGTTGAATCTTAATTTATTTGGATTATCAATATGGAACCCTAGAGAGTGGTCTTGAATACTTTTGGCAAATGTATGAGTAATATGCTCAATTGGGGTTGAAATCTCGTGTTTATACTGATAAGGGTATGGAAAAATACCCAATATACCCTTAATGAGATCGGTATTAAAATATAACTGAAAGCCCAATTTCATGGGCCACCGCGACATGCCAGTATCGCGGTGGCTCACTGGAGATTGACGAATGGAATTTTGGCTCACTCCGCGATGCGCCACCATCGCGGAGTCCCACTCGAAATTGACCATCATCATTTACACCCTCTCCGCAATGCGCCAAGGACAGGAATGACGGTGTTTTATGACTAGGACTTAAATTACCCATAACTCATTCACTGAGTGTCCGTTTTGGATGCATCTTATATCAACGGAAAACTTATTCAATCATCTACGAAATAAAAAGTTGAAATCTAAGGTATTCCACTTGGAAAAAGTATAAATCATTCTAGAAGCCAATGCTTGATACTTTAGGGACAAAAATTTAGCTAGGAAAAACTTCGGGGCTTACAATATACCCCCCCTGAGAACATTTGTCCCCGAATGTTGGCACGAGATACAAACAAGTATAATTTCAAGCATACTAAGGCCTAGAAAGAATAAGGGAAGGATTGTACCTTACATTTCATCATCCATTGGATCAAAAAGGTTTGGGTATCTAGCTCTCATGTTAACTTCTGATTCCTAAGTTGCTTCTTCAATTTTCTGGTTTCTCCTCAACACTTTAACTGAGACTATCTCTTTGTTCCTCAATCTTCTAACTTGGCGATACAAAATCTCTATAGGCTCTTCTTCATAGGATAAGGAGTCTGTCACTTTGATTTCTTTGACAGGCAATACTAAAGAATGTTCTCCAATACACTTCTTCAACATAGATATATGAATACCGGATGAATCGAACCCAAACTAGCTGGCAATTCTAACTCATATGCAACTCCACCTATCCTTCTCTCAATCTGATATGGTCCTATATAGCGAGGACTCAACGTACCTTTCTTCCCGAATTGCATGACTCCCTTCATGGGAGAAACCTTGAGAAACACCCAATATCTAACCTCAAACTCTATATCTCTTCTCCTAACATTGGCATAGGATTTTTGACAACTCTGAGCTGTCTTAAGTCATTCTCTAATGACTTTCACATCCTCTATTTCCTGATGAACAAGATCAGGCCATAAACTAAGCATACTTTGGGCAAAAATCAGGCCATAAACTAAATTGGGGTTTTTGGTCCAAACTAGAAAATTCAAGCATGAATTCAATGGATTTTTACCTTAAATTTAAAGATAATCGCGATACACGATGATAATTAAGATCCCAATTCATCCACTATGACCAATTTGTGATTAGCACACCATATTAGGGTTTTAAGATCTCAAGGAAGGAAGTAAATGGCCAATTGTCGGCCAAAATGGCTATTTAAAGAACCAACCAGGCCATCGGTCCTCGCAATCAGGCACACATAGGCCACATTTGCAGAAGTTGCTATCGCGCTAAGGCCTCCATAATCACGGTCTTGGTTGCACCAGATGACATCTGAAACTTGGAATTTGATTCCAAGTTTTGGCTAATGCCTCAGGATGCATTCAGAGTCTAATTTTTGCAAACATAATACATAACTACACTAAATTCGACATTCCGTATGCATTGGTGAACTCAAATTTTTAGTCTGAGGTCATTTCAAAAAATTATGGGTCCTACACCTAAACTTTCAAATTTTCAACTTTCTGATCAATAGGTCAAAATAAGCTCGGATGAATTGGGGCCTGAACTAATGGTCTACCTATTCTAAAATTGATATTCCAGATCTGTTGGAGCTGTTAAAATTTGCATCCAAGATTGGTTCACTAAAGTTTTCTCTTGATGGCCATTTAGAACAAGCAAAGACTTCTAAACAGGGAATTGGTTCAAAAAATAAAACAAACTGCCTGATAATTGAACCGTCGGTCCCAGCCAGACATAAATGACTTGGGGAAGCTATGGAGAAGCTCAAACAATGGAAATAAGCCAAAATATGGAAAATAACCTAAAGGGTAATTACAATATCTACTACTAAAAGGACTTTCGTCCCTAAAATTCAACGGATAGATAGAATCTCAAAAGCTCGAAAGGATAAGGTACTAGGCCCACATGCTCCATGCATGAATTCCCAGATAACCTCAGCAGAGAGAAAACACTTCTAAGGGATTTTACCATAGGTATCCTTTCTTCAACCAACACTCTTATTCTACTTCCAAAATAGCCAAAAGTCAATTTAGCAACTCACTAGCCTTACACTGAACCAAGAAGGCTGATGCACACACATCTAAACCATAACACACTGATACCATCTTTAAATTTGCATAAACAAAGAAAGGTTCATCCAAGCCAAAGCCAACCCAAGTCATGAATCACGCCACTAAATCCAAATCCAAATATAACTTTCCTTTACCATTTTGCACATGCTATCTACTTTAAGCCAACAGGAAAATCACTTAAGTCTTGTCCACGTAGTCTCATCCTAGAGGACACAAAGAACTAAAGATGACCCACTAAAAATCCATATGGTAAAAAAGAGAACAAGTTCATAAGGCGCTATCTGAGCACACTAATGGAGATAATAAAGAAATGCAATCCATGCCAATGCTACTACTAGTTCGGATGATAATCAAATAGAAATCTCAAAGTCTAAGGTATAACTACTAATCAATGAATATTCCACTCTAGGATGTCTCATCCACTTGGAATGAAGTCACGTTGTATCCAAGTCAAGTATATTACTCCCATTGAGTAAATCATCCAAAATTCCCAAGGAAAACTGAAAACTTAAAGTCAAAACTGAAGTGACAATTATCGGTCCCATAGGCTAACATCTGAACATTTATCAACTATAATCCAACTGACGTTGAAAAGACCAAATATGCAATCACAGAGTAGGCTCAACCAGCCTATGAATGAAATTTAAGAAAAGACAAGTCTAAAATAAAATCTGCATGCAAACTCTACAATGTCAAGCTGAAATCTCAATACCAAGGCTGAATTGCTCAATCTCAAATATCTAAACCAAACCTAAAAACTGGTAGTAGGCACTAACTCTCCAAATCTATCATTTTTCCAAATCGCCATTCCAAGGAGTCAAATCCAAAACTGAGCCAATAAGGCTATATCAATATCAACTATCTCAAATCTACTCTAGTATTCAAACTTGACATACCTGAGATATATCATACCAAGCACAGTCGAGACATATCAAAAGCAAAAAATCATCATAGGGATAATCACTGACTAATGATGTATGCAACTAACTCTATATCAATTGGAGGGCATAAAATATAACCATAAAACAAAAATTATACCAAAGGATGAATCATTGGCTAAAAATTCAAATAACCCACTCCATATATATTGGAGAAAATGAACTATCCAAACATACTCAAGAACTTTCCAAGGCTGAAAACCACACTAGTATTGGCAAAAACTCTAGAAACTCAGATAAATTCAACTTTAGCCACAGGCATATATCATAGAGGAGAATTACTCCACTAAGACTCACTTGGCTGAACAAATGCTGAAATAGGGATTTCCTGAATCCACCCAAGAATCACATAATCGAAGAATAAATACCAATCTGAAAAGCAAGGTCAAAGTCGAGATCACCACCAGAGAATTAACCAATATGGGATAAGGAATTTCCAATTTACCAATTAAGAAGTGATGATAGAAAAGGCCACCTGCCTCTAACCTTCTAACTTCACTAGACAAAACTATGTCAAATCAAGAAAAAACAATCCAATCTCCACACTAATAACAAGGGTAAACCATCACGAGGGAACGGACCTAACAAATCTAAGAGATAAATCTACGACATCTTAATCTTAAAACCACTATCAGGCATTGAAATAATCATAATCGAAGAACGAACCTCAAACTGGTCAATCTCACAAATGGGCTTTATAGGTAGGGATATCCAAATAAAAAACTTTTGCAACACAAGAGGCAAGTTTAAGAATCTCAAACTCAATAATAGGTAATTAAACTAAATTTCAACTCTAGGGTCATAATAGAGCCATTAAAGGTCAACTTATTTTTCAATATCACAATACATCCCTAAAACAATCTAATATAGCTAGCAAAGAGGGAACGTAGTCAACCCCATCGTGCTAGGGAAAGAAATTATAACGTCAGGCTATATCTACTCAAGCCACCAAATAACATCACAAGAAAATGAAAGTTTAACTAGATAACACTGGTCTATACAGCTACCCATCAAGAATCGATTACATCAAGTAACAACATCAGTGATAATAGCACACTCCATATATGTTGGAGGGCATAAACCATCAAAACATACTAAGAACTTCCCATGACTGAAAACCACACCAGTATTGGAAAAAACTCTAGCTACTCAAAGAAATAGAACTTTAGCCACAGGCACATATCATCAAGAAGAATTACTCCACCAAGCCTCACTAGGCTGAACAAATACTGAAATAGGAATTTCCTGAATCCACCCAAGAATCACATCATCGAAGAAGAAATACCAAGGTTAAAATCGAGACCACCACCAGAGAATGAAATAAATCGGGATAAAGAATTTCCAATTTGCCAACTTAAGAAGTAATCACAGAAAAAGCCACCTACCTCTGACCTTCTAACTCTAGTAGACAAAACCATGTCAAATTAAGAAAGAAGAATCTAATATCCACACTAATAACAAGGTTAAACCATCACAAGAGAAGGAACCTAACAAATCTATAAGATGAATCCACAATATCTTAATCTTAAAACCACTATCGGGTATTGAAATAATCACAATCAAAAAGTAAACCTCAAAATGGCCAATCTCACAAATGGGTTATATAGGGAGAGATAGCCAAAGCAAAAACTTTTGCAGCACAAGAGGCAAGTCTAAGAATCTCAAACTCAATAATAGGCAATACAACTAAATTGTCAACTCTAGGGTCATAATAGATCTACAAAAGGTCAACCTATATTTTGATATCATAATACATCCCCAAAACAATCTAAGACAGCTATCTAAGAGGGAACATAGTCAATCTTATCGTACTAGGGAAATAAATCATCATGTCGGGCTATATCTACTCAAGCCAGAGAATAATATCACAAGAAAATATAAGTTTAACTAGATAACACTAGTCTATACAGCTACCCATCAAGAATTGATTACATCAATTAACAATATCAAGTGATAATATTAAGTAATATCAATAACCTTAAGAGGTGGTAGGAATAGAAATAACAATATCAATATCAATCATACAAACAAGTGGTACTAAAATGAACATTAACATCATGTACCACTCAAAGTCCACAATAAGGCTAAAGTGGTAAGATAAATGGGAATCGAACCCAAACCGTACCTATAGGGGAACAACATTAATACAAATCTACTCTATCCACTACTAAAAGAAATAAATCACAGTAGCAATATAATCATAAACTTAATAATAAGGCATATAATAATCAATATCAATTTATCAAGGCATATAATCACCAATGGGTATAAAAATCCCAATACGTATAATAAGAAATAAATGCAAGAAATAAAAGCACACCAATCATTATGATATTTGCAACCACATGCTTGATGATCATAGGGAAAAAATAAAACTAAATGGGTCCAACTCGAACTGACCAACTGAATCATCAATGGAGGTAACACTCACACTACCTTAAACTGAATATGCCATAATATAAAAAGGCTGATCTAAGTGAGCTAAATAACTGGAAATACCAACCAAAGACACTCTCTAGACTAGTAGTTGGTCTCTCTATAATCAAAGAAAAGTTTTGAAGCACTAACATGGCAAGAATCCAACTGAGCCCAAATAAATGGCCTACTAGCTGAGAGAAATTTGCAAAATTATTTTCATACTTCTGAAATCACAGTCTATCTCAATCACTCTAGGCTGGCGGAGAATACATACTAACTCTAGCTGATCATTTATCTCATACCTAGGTCCTTCTCCAAACTAATTCCTTATCACGACGTAATCAAATCAAGATCCTAGAATACCTTGATATACTGCCCCTCAATCTAAAATGATCGCCATGACCCAAAGACTTTACTACAACTCTGCAAGTTAGATGGGGGACTCTATCCTGAAACACCTTGGTTTTGACCCTTAGAAATTCTTGAACTCTGAGATTCTGGACATCATACGACTTGTGGATACTAGTCATATAATATAGTATGGGTTAGGGTCCCTCCTCTCATATATAAATTAGTATGGCTTGGTTGGTTTCTATCTAAGGTACAAATAGACATCTTACCTCTCATATGTTAGGGTACACGGTGTACATAGTGAGGACATATGATTTTCTAAACTTAGCCTAGTGTTTTCTATTTAAGGTACGGGTTAGAGAGTACTTCTCATATGTTAGGATATGAGTTAGACCTTTATGGTCGTATGTTAGTCAATATGGAGGACCAATATGATTCTAGGGTATAAGATAAGGATACCATTCATACCCTAGGGTATGATTTAGGGGGATGGGTCGTACCCTCTTACGACTAAGTTTTCAGTTTTTAAGCTGAAGGTATTTCGGATATTTCCCACCCTAAAAACCTTAAGTACCCACATCTTCAAAAATATTGTGGCCCTTTATAACCCATAATTGAAAGATCAAACACTCCAAAAATGCTCTCTAAACTCTATCTTAAAGATTGGGGCTAGGGTTCTTCAAAGGTGTTCATCTTAAGGCTTAAGAGTTAAGTTTCTTCCAAGAATCTTCTTGAATAAGGCATTTGACTCTTCCCTCATTGTAGTTCTCAAATATTGTATGTTTTATAGTGTGATAATGATTTTTAAATGGTGGTTTTGAAAATAAAAATTGAATGTTTTGTTACATATGATTGAGTATTGTTTAATATTGGTTTAAATTGTGTTTATATATGTTTTTCATGATAGTTTGCACATGTGGGTGCTTGGTAATTGGGATTTAACAAATAGGTCATGGGTTACCCAAAACTTGATGGTTTTTACCTAGATTTTGTCCTTGATAATAGTATGCCCTCAAAGTGTTTGTGAAAATGCCTAAAAGAATAAAGTAGTCACATATTAATAATGTTTTGAACTAAGGCATTGGATTAATGAATATAAATGGTTGGAAAATGGTTTTGTAAAGGCCTTGTTGTCCATGTAATGATCTAAATAGTAACCTTCATGGTTTAAAATTTTAAATGGGTTTGAGTCCTTAAATATTAACATGATTTATGTCTTACTTAGACAATAGGTTCGAGTCCCTAAACTTTGGATTGAATAAGTGTCTTAATTAGATGATGGATTTGAGTCCAAAAGTCAAATGACTACATGTTTGATTGATAATTGTAATGGCATGTGGTATACTTGCAAATAGTGTTAGTATGACAATACCAATGAAGTTCCTTTAGTAAGCAATTAAATTAATGGTTATGTATGTGGAATGATGGTTTTAAATTGGGTGTTAGATAGGGATGTGTAGTTGGGTCATTAAAGTAGAGTCCAAAGGACTAATACTTGAAACTATGCTAGCCGGTGCGGGTATCTTATGACTGGGTGGTTTAAGTCCCCCGAATGAATATATATATATATATATATATATGAATAGGAGGTTGTTTTTCCCTATAATACATGTATTGGTTCTTAAGTCACCTTGATTATGCTGGGAGGTTTGAGTCCCTCATGGCATATACGAATTCGGATTTTCTCTGGTTCGTGCAGCTACATGCACTGGGCCCTTCTAGCTAGGGGAAAGCTAGGCCCATATAGCCCATGGGTGCCTTGTTCTATGATGGTCATGTTATACATCCCAAATTAATGATTTCAAATTTTATATTAATCTTGTTCCCTATCTCAGCATGGTATAAATATATATATATATATGTATTGTATTGTTATAAGCATTGATTGATTGGTTTTGATCTGTTGACACTATTTTATCCTTCTCCTTGAGTTACATGCTAGCGCTCTAATCACTAACCATCACCAACGTTGTATCCCCATGCGATAAAGGTATTGGTCATACTACACCTCCTACTTAGTGATCGAGCATCGGGAATAGTTTGTGTTGACTTAAAATGATGAGCTTCCATACTTTAGAAGGCTCCATTTCTAGTTTTAGTTTCTTATGTTTTCATTATTAGTATTGTACCTTAGTTTTGGCTATGGTCGGGGGCATGTCCCAACCAAATATTAATTAGATTTCAGAAAGAGGCTTTGTGAGACTACTATAGGTTGATATGGGCGGTGTTGATAATGGTGTCGGCCTTGGAATTAGTATTGGTATTAGGGCTGATACTGTATGACTTTAATTGATTTGTGATTGTTCTATTTTATTATGGTATGAATATAGACTTGGTTATTATTTTGGTTTTGGTTATGGTTGTCGGTTGGCATTGAATGGTTAAACTTATTTCAGTTGTCCATGGTCATGTACCTATCCCAAAGTCATTGATTTGATAGTTTTCTATCTTATTATATGTTCAGAATTAATCTGACTCAAGGGTTATGATTAGAGATTGGATTGGGTATCAGGGGTAGTCTCCAATCCTTGTTGTACTTGGGATGCCCATTACGATAAGGCCCTAGTTTAGGTTATGTCAAGTTTGTATTAGAGCTTTAGGTTCATGGTAATTGGGAGTCCACAAATCCATGTTAAGTAGAGTCTCTTTTAAGGGTGTGTCATGTGCCACACTCATTAGGGAGAGGTTACAATGCATTTAGGAATGTTTCACTTTCTTGTTATCTTATTTTGAGATATAGAGTCTAAGATCTTGAATTCTTATGATTTTTGATTGCTTGTCTTTTAGATCATTCCTTGATGATCTGAAGCTCACGAAAAATCCTCTATCCTAATTGAGGACAATGTTGATAGAACACTCTCTACACATGGGATCCATACTCGATCTAGGGGTTCAGTCCCTGATTGTCCTAGAGTTCCATCGATTCCCTCTAGTCCTCCTCAATCTAATGTAAAGAATATTGAGTTTTGCCAGTTAATTTATATGATTACTCAGTTAGCAACTTCTTAAGATAAGCGTGATGCATTTGCTACTCCATCTTTTAAGGATATAAGGGTTGGGAAGTTCATGAGGTTAAATCCTACAACATTTATGGGTGTTAAGATAAAGAAGTATCCTCAAGGTTTTTTGGATGAGAAGGAAAATATCTTCATAGTTATGCATGCCACGAATGTGGAAGGGGTAGAGTTTGCTGGTCATGGAGTACAAATAGTACGACGAATAGGATCAGACAAGGGGTGACATTAATAATTCATCTCTATGGGAGAATTTCCCTAATATATTTTTGGATAGCTTTTTTTCTTAGGAGTTGAGGGAAGCAAAAGAGGAGGAGTTTGTTAATTTGAAATAAGGGAGGATATTGGTCAAAGAGTATGCCTTGAAATTTCACCAGTTATCTCAGTATGCTCCGGAGATAAGTGTCCTATATGAGGGCACTAATGAGAAAGTTTGCTTCAAGACTATCTCGTAAGGTGATCCTTGAAAGTAGGTTGTCTTACTGATCAAGGACATGGATATCTCTAGTTTGGTTGTTTATATACAATAAGTATAGAAACAAAAAAGGAAGTAGTCTGAATTTAGTGAGAGGTAAGGGAAAAAGTTTAGGCCTTTTGAGTAGAGTGGTAGAGATGGTGGTAAATGGCCAAAAAAGAAGTAAGGGACTTCCAGTTCATTCTCCACAGCTAGTGCTCCTTACTCAAAGTCGTCAGGTGATTATTGGTCTTAGCATAATGGTGGGTCCCAGGCATAGGGTTCCCAATCTTAGGCTAGTGGGGATCAGTCGGCTCTATCCCACCCTTTTTATAGATTTTATGGGTGGTTGCACCATGGATTTCATAAGGAAAGAAATAATATTTGTATTTATTATGGTCAAATTGGTCACACACGGTGTGACTGTCATGATAGAATGGCTTATGGGTCTAACAAGGTTTTGGTTTCCTTTTTATCTACTCCTACACTAAAGGGTGTTTCTTCTGCATCTATTTCTGCTTCTGGTATCGGCACTAGCCAAAATTAATTATATGCACTTGTGTCTCGCCAGTATTTTGAGGCATCTCCCGATGTTGTCACAGGTATGTTAAAAGATTTTTCCCATGATATTTATTGTTTACTTAATCCAGGGTCTACACTTTCTTATGTGACCTCATTTGTGGCTATGCATTTTAGTTTTGGTCCTAAATTTATTTTTGATCTTTTTTTGAATCAACCCCAGTTGGTGACTCTATGATTTCCAAAAGAATCTATAGGGGGTGTGATATATGTTAGTGGTAGAGAAACTCTTATGGATTTGATAGAGTTAGATATGATTGACTTTGATGTCATATTGGGGATGGATTGGTTGCATTCGTGTCATGCTTTCTTAGATTTCTGGACCTATAAGGTCATGTTCAAATTCCCTAATGAGTTGGTCATTATATGGGAAGGGGGTTCTTTAGTGCCCAAGGGGAGGTTCATCTTATATCTTAGAGCCCAAAAACTTATTTCTAAAGAGTGCTTGTATCATTTGGTCCTAGTTAAAGATTCTAACTCAAAAGGTCCTTCTCTAGAATTCGTTCTGGTGGATAGTGAGTTTCCCAAGGTTTTCCTGATGATCTTCCTAGTGTACCTCCCAATAGGGAAATTGATTTTAGGATTGATATTATTTTGGAAACTCATTTAATTTTTATCCCTCCTTATAGAATGGCTCCGGCTGAGTTAAAGGAGCTTAAGGAGCAGTTGAAGGATCTCTTAGATAAAGGTTTTATCCGTCCTAGTGTGTATCCTTAGGGTGATCCTATGTTATTTGTGCGTAAGAAGGAAGGTTCTCTTCAAATATGCATTGACTATCGTTAGTTGAATAAGGTGACCATAAAAAATAAGTGTCCTCTTCCTAGTATCAATGACTTATTTGATCAGCTTCAAGATGTGAAATATTTGTCTAAGATTGATCTTAGGTCGGGTTATTATCAGCTTAAGATTAGGGAAGTGGATATCCTTAAGACTACTTTTAGGACCTGATATGGTCACTATGAGTTCCTAGTCATGTCTTTTGGGTTGACGAATACTCTGACAACATTTATGGATTTGATGAATAGGGTTTTTCATCAGTTTATGGATTTGTTTGTCATTGTCTTCATTGATGACGTCTTGGTCTATTCTAAGAATAAGGAAGATTAAGTCGATCACCTTCGTGATATATTACCGACATTAAAGGATCATCATTTGTCTGCCAAGTTCTACAAGTGTGAGTATTGGTTGAAGGTTGTGACTTTTCTAGGTCATGTTATCTCTAGTGAGGGGATCACGGTTGACACAAAATAGCTTTTAGTGGTTAAGAAGTGTCCTAGACCTGCGACTCCAACTGATATTCAGTGCTTCTTAGGTTTTGTCGATTAATATTGGATATTTGTGGAAAGTTTTTCAACTATAGATTGCTCATTGACTAAATTGACCTAGAAAAAGGTCAAGTTATTATGGTCGGATGCGTGTGAGGGTAGCTTTAAGAAGTAGAAGAATAAGTTGACTTTAGCTCGAGTTTTGACCCTGACCGAGGATAATGATGGTTTTGTAGTGTATTGTGATGCTTCTCATGTTGGGCTAGGTTGTGTGTTGATGCAGCATCATAGGGTAATGGATTATGCTTCTAGGTAGTTAAAAGTTTATAAGAAAAACTACTATACTCATGATTAGAGTTGTTAGCTATGGTATTTGTGTTAAAGATTTGGCGTCACTATATCTATGGGGTTCATGTTGACATCTTTTCTAATCATAAAAGCCTACAATATGTGTTTACTTATAAAGAGTTAAATCTCAGGTAAAGAAGGTGGATCGAATTACTAAAGGACTATGATATAAGTCTCCACTACCATCCAGGTAAGGCTAACATAGCTGTTGATGCTCTTAGCAGGTTATCCATAGGGATTCTACCTTATGTGGATAAGGATAAGCGAGAGTTGGTGAAGGACATTCACCATTTGTCTAGTCTTGGAGTTCGTCTCACAGACTCTGAGGATGGTGGTGTATTTATGCATCCGACATCACCGTCATCTCTTGTTGTTGAGATAAAAGAAAAGAATATGTTGGATCCTAATTTGATGAAGATTAAGAGTAATGTGGGTCAATAAAAGGTTATTGACTTTTCTATCAGTGGTGATGGTATTCTGAGGTACCAAGGTAGGTTATTTGTTCCTGACGTCGATATGTTGAGGAAAAAGATTCTAGACAAAGCTCATAAATCTCATTATCTTATTTATCCTGGTTCTACAAAGATGTATCATGATCTCAGGGAGTTCTATTGGTGGAACAATATGAAATAAGATGTGGCTAGCTATGTAGCTAAGTGTAAGGTGTGTCAACAAGTGAAAGTTGAGCACATGAGACTCAGTGGTTTGTACCAAGAGATTAAGTTGCCCAAATGGAAGTGGGAAGTGATTAACATAGATTTCATTACCTATATTCCTTAGTCTCAGAATCAATATGATTCATTTTAGGTCATTATGGATAGGATGACATGTCTGCTTACTTCTTATCGGTGAGAACTAGTTAATCGGCGGAGGATAATGCTAAGTTGTATCTTATGGATATTGTGAAGTTGCATGGTGCTTTGGTTTTTATCATCCAGTATTGTTGTACTCCATTCTGATCTTACTTTTAGAAGTTATTCCAAAAAGGTTTGGTAACTAAGGTGTGCCTTAGTATCATTTTCCACCCACAGTTGGATGGATAAGTGGAGAGGACTTCAAACATTGGAAGATATGCTTCGTGCTTGCCTGATTGACTATGGTGGTAGTTGGTTTGACCATTTTTCTTTTATTGAATATGCTTATAAAAATAGTTATCACTCTAGCATTGGTATGGCTTCTTTTGAGGCATAGTATGGTAAGAGATGTCATTCTTCTATTGGGTGGTATGAAGTAGTGAGGGTAAGTTATTTGTCCCTTATTTGGCTTATCGAGCCTTAGAGAAGGTAAAGATGATTCATGATAGATTGAAATCCACTCAAAGTCACCAAAATTCCTATCCAAATGTAAGTCATAGGGATTTGGAGTTTAATATTGGCGATTGGGTGCTTTTAAAGGTATCTCCCATGAAAAGAGTGATGCAGTTTGGTAAGAAGGGGAAGTTAAGTCCCTGCATTATGTTTGCCCGTACTTAGTTTTGAAGAGTGTTGGCAATGTTGCTTATGAGTTAGAGTTCCCTTTTTGTTTGAGCTTTATTCATCTGATTTTCTATGTCTCTATATTGAGAAAGTGAGTAGGTGATCCTTCATTGATTGTTTCTTTGGAAGGGTTAGGTATTTTGGACTCCTTATTTTATGAGGTCGAACCGATTAAGATCTTAGATCTTCAAGTTCATCGATTGCAGATAAAGGATATGGCTTTGATAAAGGTCCTTTAGAGGAACCATAAGGTTGAAGAGGCTACTTGGGAAGCGGAAGAGGACATGAAGTTCAAGCATCCGTTCTTGTTTTCTACTCCCGAAATTTATGCAGAAGGTATGTGTTTTTCATTATACTTTTATTTTCAAACTTTGTTAAAGGAAAGGTTTATTGCATTGTATCTTTGTTTTCTAACTTAGTTAAAGGTTAGTTTGACGTGTAATGGTGTGTTAACTCATTCTTGTGGTTGCCTTATCCGTCATTCGAGGATTAATGATCCAAGTGCAGAAGAATTAAAATACCTTAGGTTTGACCTTTAGAAAATTCTTAAACATTGAGCTTTCAGATATCATACGACTTATGGGTACTAGTCATATAATGTTGTACATGTTAAGGTCCCTCTAATCATATGTAAATTAGTATGGTTTGGTTGGTTTTTATCCAAGGTACGAATCGACGTCTTAACTTTCATATGTTAGGGTACAAGGTGTGCATGGTAAGGTCATATGATGCCCTAAACTTAGCCTAGTACTTTCTATCTAAGGTAGGAGTTGGAGGATACTTCTCAGATATTACGATATGAGTTAGACCTTTGTGACCATATGTTGGTCAGTATGGATGTCCAATATGATGCTAGGGTAGGAAATAAGGGTACCACTCATACACCATGGTATGGTTTAGGGGGATGGGTCATACCTTCCTGCGACCAAGTTTTCAGATTTTAAGATGAGGGTATTCTGGACATTCCTAACCCAAAACTCTTAAGTACCCACATCGTAAAACATGTTGTGTCCCCTCATAACCCCCTATTGAAATATCAAACACTCTAAGAACACTCTCTAAACTCTCTCTTAAAGATTAGGGCTAGGGTTCCTCAAAGGTGTTTATCTTGAGGCTTAAGAGTCAAGTTTCTTTCGTGAATCTTCTTAAATAAGGCATGTGACTCTTCCCTAATTATTAGTTCTCAAATATCATGTGTTTTGAATCGTGATTATGATTCTGAAATGGCGATTTTGAAAACCAAAATTAAGTGTTTTGTTCATATGATTGAGTATTGTTTACTCTTAGTTTAACATATGTTGATACATGTTATTGGTGATGGTTTGCTCATGTGGGTGCTTGGTAATTGTGTTTTAACAAATGGGTCATGGGTTACCCAAAACTTGATGG
Source organism: Capsicum annuum (assembly GCF_002878395.1). Classification (NCBI taxonomy): domain Eukaryota; kingdom Viridiplantae; phylum Streptophyta; class Magnoliopsida; order Solanales; family Solanaceae; genus Capsicum; species Capsicum annuum. The sequence continues at coordinate 74,519,879 of NC_061121.1, forward strand.
TTTTTACCTTGATTTTGGCCTTGATAATAGTATGCCCTCAAAGTGTTTGTGAAAATACCTATATGAATTAACTAGTCACATGTTAATGACGTTTTGAACATAGGCATTTGCCTAATGAATATGAATGATTGGTAAATGGTTTTGTTAAGGCCTTGTTAGCCATGTAATGATCTAAATGGTAACCTTGGTGGTTTAAATTGTTAAATGGGTTTGAGTCCCTAAATATTAACTTGATTTATGTCTTTATTAGACAATGGGTTCGAGTCCCTAAACTTTGGATTGAACAAGTGTCTTTATTAGATGATGGATTCGAGTCCCAAAGTCAAATAAATGCTTGGTTTATTGATAATGGTAATGCCATGTGGTATACTTGGAAGTAGTGTTGGTATGACGATACCAACGAAGTTTCTTTGGTAAGTAATTGACTTAATGGTTATGTATGTGGAATGATGGTTTTAAATTGGGCTTTAAAGTTGGATGTGTTGTTCGGTCATGAAAGTAGAGTCCGAAGGAGTAACACTAGAAACTGTGCTAACCGGTGCGGGTGTCTTATGACCGGATGGTTCAAGTCCCCCGAATATATATGTATGAATGGGAGGTTGATTCCCCCATAATACGTGTATTGGTGCTTAAGTCACCTTGATTATGGTGGGAGATTAGTGTCCCCCATATAGGCATACACGGATTTAGATATTCTCTGGTTCATGCGACTACACGCACTAGGGCCCTTCCAGCTAGGGGAGGGTTGGGCCTATATAGCTTATGGGTGCCTTGTTCTATGGCGTTCATGCTACACAGCCCAGGTTAATAATTTCAAAGTTCATGTTAATCTTGTTTCCTAACTTGGCATGATATATATATATGTATATGTATATGTATGTATTGCATTGGTATATGCATTGATTGGTTTTAATTCATATGATTGAGTATTGTTTACTCTTAGTTTAACTCATGTTTGGTGATGGTTTTCAATGTGGGTGCTTAGTAATTGTGGTTTAACAAATGAGTCGTGGGTTACCCAAAACTTGATGGTTTTTACCTTGATTTTGGCCTTTATAATACTTTGCCCTCAAAGTGTTTGTGAAAATGCCTAAAAGAATAAACTAGTCATATGTTAATGATGTTTGAAACTAAAGCATTGGCCTGATGAATATGAATGGTTGGTAAATGGTTTTGTTAAGGACTTGTTGGCCCTGTAATGATCTAAATGGTAACCTTGGTGGTTTAAATTGTTAAATGGGTTTGAGTCCCTAAATATTAACTTGATTTATGTCTTTGTTAAACAATTGGTTTGAGTCCCTAGACTTTGGATTAAACAGGTGTCTTTGTTAGATAATAGGTTCGAGTCTTAAAGTCAGATAAATGCATGATTTATTGATAATGGTAATGGCATGTGGCATACTTGCAAGTAGTGTTAGTATGACAATACCAACGAAGTTTCTTTGGTAAGTAATTGACTTTATGGTTGTGTATATGGAATGATGGTTTTAAATTAGGCTTTAAAGTGGGATGTGTAGTCGGGCCATGAAAGTGGAGTCCGAAGGACTAACACTGGAAACAACGCTAGTCGGTGTGGGTGTCTTATGACCGAATTGTTTGAGTCCCCGAAATGAATGAATATGAATGGGAGGTCGAGTCCCCCATAATACGTGTATTGGTGCTTAAGTCACCGTTATTATGGAGGAAGGTTCGTGTCCCCCATATAGGCATATACGAATTTAGATATTCTCTAGTTTATGCGACTACATGCACTAGGCCCGTTCCAGCTAGGGGAGAGTTGGGACCATATAGCATATGGGTGCCTTGTTTTATGACGCTCATGCTGTATAGCCCAGGTTAATAATTTTAAAGTTCATGTTAATCTTGTTTCCTAACTCAACATGGTATATGTATATATATTTATATATATATATATATATGTATGTATGTATTGCATTGGTATATGCATTAATTGATTGGTTTTGTTGCATATGATTGAGTATTGCTTACTCTTACTTTAACTTATGTTTATACATATTCTTGGTGATGGTTTGCACATGTGGGTTCCTGGTAATTATGGTTTAACAAATGGGTCATGGGTTACCCAAAACTTGATGGTTTATACCTTGATTTTGGCCTTGATAATAGTATGCCCTCAAAGTGTTTGTGAAAATGACTAAAAGAATAAACTAGTCACATGTTAATGATGTTTTGAAGTAAGGCATTGTCCTAATGAATATGAATAGTTGGTAAATGGTTTTGTTAAGGCCTTGTTGTCCATGTAATGATCTGAATGGTAACCTTGATGGTTTAAATTGTTAAATGGGAATGAGTCCCTAAATATTAACTTGATTTATGTCTTTGTTAGACAATGGGTTCGTGTCCTTAAACTTAAGATTGAACAAGCGTCTTTGCTCGATGATGCGTTCGAGTCCCAATGTCAAATGAATGCATGGTTTATTTATAATGGTAATGGCATATGGCATACTTTCAAGTAGTGTTGGTATGACGATACCAACAAAGTTCCTTTGGTAAGTAATTGACTTAATGGTTGTGTATGTGGAATGATGGTTTTAAAGTGGGCCTTAAAGTGGGATGTGTAGTCGGGCCATGAAAGTGGAGTCCGAAGGACTAACACTGTAAATCGCGCTAGCTGGTGCGAGTGTCTTATGACCTGATAGTTTGAGTCCCTCGAATGAATATATATGAATGGGAGGTCAAGTCTACCATAAAACGTGTATTGTTGCTTAAGTCACCTTGATTATGGAAGAAGGTTTGTGTCACCTATATAGGCATATACGGATTTAGATATTCTCTGGTTCATGTGACTACACACACTGGGGCCCTTCCAGCTAGGGGAGAGTTGGGCCCATATAGCCTGTGAGTCCCTTTTTCTATGATGCTCATGCTACAGAGCCCAGGTCAATAATTTTAAAGTTCATGTTAAACTTGTTTCCTAACTCGACATAGTGTGTGTGTATATATATATATGTATGTATATGTATGTATTGCATTGGTATATGCATTGATTGATTGGTTTTGAACTATTGGAACTATTTTATCCTTATCCTTGAGTTACATATTGGCACTCCAACTGATAACCATCTTCTATGTCGTATCCTCATGCGATGCAGGTGTTAGTCATACTACACCTCCTACTTATTGATCAAACTTCGGGAATTATTTATGTTGACTTTAAGAGATGAGCTTCCATACTTCAGAAGGCTCCATTTCTAGTTTTAGTATCTTATCTTTTCATTGGTTAGTCTTTGACATTAGTTTTAGGTATGGTCGGGGGCATGTCCCGATCGAATGTTGTTTTAATTCGGATAAAGATTTGTGAAAATAATATGGGTTGGTATTGGCACTGTCGATAGTAGTGTCAGCCTTGGCATTGGTATTGGTATTGGGGCTAATACCGTATGACTTTAATTGATTTTTTATTGTTCCATTTTATTATGGTATGGATATGGACTTGGTTATTATTTTGGTTTTGGTTATGGTTATAGGTTGGCATTGGATGGTTAGACTTGTTTGGGTTAGCCATGGTCATGAACCTCTCCCAAAGTCTTTGAGTTGATAGTTATTCTATCTTGTTATATGTTAAGAATTCATCCGACTCAGGGTATATTTTGGAGGTTGGATTGGGTATCGAGGGTATCCAGTCCTTGTTTGACTTTGGATGCCCATTACAATAATGCCTTGGTTCGGGTCATGTCATGACCACTATGATCATCACGACTAATTTGAGAACTATTCATTGTATGGAATATTGTTTGCCTAGAGCTGATGAGCTGTAGGTTAAGCTAAACTCTACCAGAAGGGTCCTTACACCCGAATAAAATACCAATAACACTATATTGATGGCATGCCTCTTGCCACCCTTTCAATAAGTCTCAATACTTATGGTCTCTATGGTCCTCTCATAATTGACACCCTCAGGGAAGAAGATTCAACTGCTATCAAGTGCTCCGATGCTAAATGGAGTGACAGTACTAACCTTCTAACACATACATGCACCATTGTCCATCTTATAAGGATGCAACATAGGAAAATTTCTGACCAAATAAGAAATCCAATCTCGTACTCAAAACTGGTAAAAAACCCTGAAAAGGACCAGTAGACTCAACTCTGGTCTAAGAATTTCTCGATGAATCGAATGTCATGCATGGCTGGGAGGAATTTTCAAAATGAATCGAATTCCTAATGTTGAACCTCTAAGCGTTGAAGTAGTCATGAGCTCAACTGGAGCTTAAGCTGACCTAAAAATACTTTGGCTGACGTTAAAGGTCTTTAATGTCCATCTCTGACTCATTGGTCCGATGTGTTCTAAAACCTTGGAAATACATGCTGAAGTCTCATTCACATCTGTCCATATCTGTAACGCCTCGAATTTGGTACCCAGAATGCCACACGATTCTCCTGACATCGAAGGACCATAAATTAACCCATGACTGATATCTGTACCTGTATACTGCATAACATACTATATGATTGAGGAAACATAAACTGAAAGGCTATAAGGTTCAAGACTACAACATAACTGATAAAAATATAACATCTGAATAGGGTATGAAATATCCAAAACAAAACTGAAATAACATGATAGTCTGAATATGATAGACTAGAAAGCCTCTAACTGACTGAACTGTCTGAATGAGGAGTTGATAGGACTTGTCCCCAACTAACTCCAACTAATAAATTACATAATGAGATTATAAATAAATGATCATGTCCTCAAGAGATGAGGACTCACTGCTAACTCAGACTGCTGAGACTAGAATGCTACCGATTCTCTAGAGCTCGTGCTTCTAAACCTATGGTATAAGACACCATACCGCAAATGCATCAGTACTTTGAATGTACTGGTATGCATGTGTGGTAGGATGAATGCATGGGATTCATATGCATGAACAATACTAGCTAACTGACTAATATGAATGTGAGAATACATGCCTGAATACATAGTAACTATATTTGAGATCGTGATAACTTGAATTTACTAATAACTAAGATGGCTGATAACTGAGTTTTGATGGCTGATATAACTGATAACATGAGTGACTGTATCTGACAGTCCTAAATCTGATGGAACTAGTTGAGTTCTGTATTGTTCTGAGTTGACTGTATCTGACAGTCCTGAATTCTGCAACTGAAACTGTAGGAAGTAGTCATCTAACCAACATGCCCCTTATACGCCATTATGGAAGAGTTGGGGTCCAATCTGTAACTCCAATTGGAAAGGTGTCAATACCGCGCCACTGGTAAGGACAATCTATGAGTAACCCTCATATAACAAGTGAATCTAGTGAGAACGATAGAAACCCGCATATAACAGGTTAAGCCACATCATCTACCCTTATATAACAGGCTATAATGTCTCAACCTACGCTGGCAACGTAGTTCTGGAACGCAAGGATTGCTTCTAAGAATCAAACCCTCATATAATAGGTTAGTTTCTATCCTTAGGTTCACTCGATGCTAATTCCTACTCCCATCTGAATAGACATTTAACATGATTAACTGAACTGGACTAGACTGAATTCATGGAGTTCCGTTAGCTGACAGAATACTATTGAGATTACTGAATTACTGAGCTTTCCTGAGTCACATGACTGACTGGGTTCTATGGACTATGGCTTGACTGAGGATATCGTGAAAAGATGACACTAAATCTACGTACACAGCTATATTTTTTGGGTACAAGTATCCCCAAGACCCAATGGAAGGAAACTGATAGGGCATGACATTCTTGAATACATGACCAACATCAACAATCCATAATACAATAATTGGAGATATTTCATGGGCATTTGATTATCATAGCTTGATACGTGAATAAGATAGCATGTATACATAGCATAATTTCATAAGGCTAACTCATGAACAATCCAACAACAACTTCAATACATAAGAATAACATGAAAGTCATTTTGGATCACAATTTAGCTATAGTGCATAATTTCTATCCTCCTAGGCATTTTATCAAAAACCTTACATGCACAACTTAAGGCATAGGTGAAATCATCAAATTTCACAAATCATAAAACACCAAATTCATGTATTTCAATTTATATGCTAACGTAGTTTTCATAATTTCACATAAGGATTCCAACATGGGAATCAAACAACAACCATCACATAACTTGAGCAATCCACAACATAATAATCAGGATTCATAAATTAAAATAGGGTTCTTGAGTTTTATGGATCAAAGGAATCCATAAATCAACACAATGCATAGCTTTGTTCTTGGTTAGCAAAGATTGATTGAGAGACCTTCTTGAAATTGAAACCCCAACTGAAACCCTAGCTTGTTGTTGAGAGAAAATTGAGAGAAACTAGTATATTTTGAGTTCCAAATAGCTGAATTTTGTGTTAAAGGGCTTAAATAGGGGTGGAAAATTGATCCTTTTAACCCTGGACGCGTCTTTCAATTTTAGTGAAATTTTCCTAAATTGGACCCCTGGCGCTACGCGGCACTATCGCGCCGTGTCACTGGAATTTGACAACAGGGAAATTGAGCGATGGGATGCGGAGCCATCACGTTGCCACTTCATTTGCGACCTGGAAGTTTGGCACAATATGGAGAAATTGCGTTGAGACACTGGAAAAAGGACAATTGCCATTTTATCTTGTGGCGCAACACGCCACTAACCAATTTGGCACTATTTTATGACTGGATCTTGAAATAGTCATAGCTTCTTACCCGGTTATCGGATTTGGGAGAATCTTATATCTATGCAAAGCTTATTGAATTTCCCATATGACAAAAAGTGAAAATCTTAAAAATTCCTCTTGGAATAAACATCATTTAATTTAGAAGATAATACTAGACATTCTTGAGATAAAATTAGTTAGAAAACTTCAGGGTATTACAATATCTCCCTCTTGGGAACATTCGTCCTCGAATGAGATTGACTAAGAGGGGAGAAATGATAAACCGAAGTACACACTGAACATGAACAATGAAACATGACTAACATAACTGACATTTTAGAGATTCATACTGAGCCTATTTATCTGATGCATGATTTCGTGACTGAGCTGATACATGAATGAATGACTGAGAGTACTAATAGCTGAGTTTCTCACAAGGAGAATGCATGTCTGATGCATGAACACATGACTAATCTGATGCATGAACATATAATTGGATATGCAATGGTACTTAGTACCAAGTTTAAAATGGAATCCTAAACATGAGACTAATACCAAGTTGTAACTAAAATCTGGACATGAAACCAAAAAGCTTAAGGAGAACTGTTACCTTGAGCTAGATCTGAGTTAGCGGAGAAGAGGTGAGGATAATTGGTTTACATATTTGCTTCTGCTTCCCAAGTATCTCCCTCAACGGACTGATTTAGCCAAATAAATTTGACTTGAGGGACTTCTTTGTTCCTAAGTCTACGAGTCTGATAGTCTAGAATTTCAACTGGAATCTCTTCATAAGAGAGGCTGTTCTAAACTTCTATGCTTTGAATATGGACTACAATGGTTGGGTCACTTATGCACTTCTTGAGCAAAGAGACATGGAAGCCTGGATGAACTGAGGATAGATCTGAAGGCAATTCGAGCTTATAAGCTACTTTGCTGAATCGACTGAGAATTTTGAAGGCATCGACATATCGAGGACTGAACTTTTCCTTCTTGCCAAATATCTTCACTCCTTTCATGGGAGAGATCTTTATATAGACATAGTCACCAATATCAAACTTGAGATCTTTTCTACGCATATATGCATAAGACTGCTATTGGCTCTGAGCAGCCCGGATTCTTTCTCTGATCAACTGGACTTTCTCTAAGGCATCGAATACTAAGTTAGGCCCTATAACAGAGGCCTCAGTAACTTCATACCAACCGTTTGGAGATCTGCACCTCCTACCATATAGAGTTTCGAATAGAGCCATTCGAGTACTGGAATGATACTTTTTATTGTATGCAAACTCAATCAAAGGAAAGTGGTAATCCCAACTACCCTTAAAATCAATTGCACATGTCCTTAGCATATCTTCTAGGGTTTAAATGGTCCTTTTTTCTTGACCATCTATCTGAGGATGAAAGGTTATGCTGAGATGAACTTGGGTACCAAGATCCTTTTGAAACATTTTTCAAAAATGAGAGCTGAACTGAGTACCTCTATCTGAGACAATGGACAATAGAACACCATGTAATCTGACCAACTATCTGATGTAGAGTTTGGCGAAATCCTTGGATGAGGAGGTATAAACTGGATGAAAATGAGCTGATTTGGTCATTCTGTATACAATGACCCAAACTGAATCATGCTGATGACGAGTACGAGAAAAACCCAACACGAAGTCCATGTTCATTTCTTCCCACTTCTAAGTAGGAATACTGAACTCCTTCATGGACCCACTGGGCTTTTGATGCTCTATCTTCACCTGCTGATATGTAGAGTACTTATCCACAAACTCTGTAACATTCTCTTTCATCCTACTCTACCAATAGATCTCCCGCAAGTTGTGGTACATCTTTGTGGCCCCTGGATGAATAGAGTAGCGCACACCATGCACTTCTGTAAGAATTCGCTGCTTTAAGTCATCTACAGCTGGAACACACAGACAACCCTGGCAACACAGAGCACCATCTCCCCCTTGGAAGAAAATCTCTACTTTCTGTTCCTTGACTGATTCTTTCAACTTGACTAGACTGGGATCTCTATCTTGCTTTTCTTTCACTTTGGATACTAGAGATGATTCTGAACCCATCTATCACCCTCTTTTGTATCGACTAAGCAAACACCTAGTCTGGAAAGCTGATGGACTTCTTGAGCTAACTTTTTCTTACTGTCGTCAACATGAGTAACACTACCCATAGCCAGTCTACTAAGAGTGTCGGCCATGACGTTGGCCTTTCTCGGATGATAAAGAACACTCATGTCATAACCTTTCAAGAGCTTTAACCAACTTCTCTGACGAAGATTGAGATCTTTCTGAGAAAAGATATACTGAAGGCTCTTATGATCTGTGAACATATCTACATGAACACTGTATAGATAATGTCTCCAAATCTGTAAGGCAAAAACTATGGCTGCTAACTCAAGATCATGAGTAGGATAATTCTTCTCATAGGGTTTAAGTTGTCTAGAGTCGTAGGCTATGACCTTACTATGCTGCATGAGGACACAACCCAAACCTATTCTGGATGTATCACAATATACTACAAACCTATCTGGACCATCAAGAAAAGCTCAGACTGGGGTTGAGATGAGTCGAGTCTTTAACTCCTAAAAACTCTTCTCGCAAGGATCTAACCACTGAAACTTGACTTTTTTTTGAGTCAATCTGGATAGAGGAGATGCAATAAAATAAAATCCTTCAACAAACCATCTATAATAGCTAGCCAAACCCGGGAAACTCCTGATATTTGATGGAGAGACAGAGAGGCCAGTTTCTTACTGCTTGGTCTTTTGACGATCTACTCTAATGACATCATCGAAAACGATATGGCAAAGGAATGCTACTGACCTTAGCCAAAATTCTCACTTACTGAATTTGGTGAACAACTAATGATTTTTTAGAGTCTGAAGTACAATTCTGAGATGGTCTGCATGATGATGCTCACTGTAGCCTTCCAAAGATAGGTTATGGACGTTTTTATACCGATCCACAAGACTCTACTAAAACTTAGCTCTTGCACTAATACACTGATTAAACCTAGGCTCTAATACCAATTTGTCACGACCAAATTTCTCAGGCCATGATGGCGCCTACCATAACCCATCGATAGGCTAGCAACTCGTAGTCTGCAATGGTAAGTAATGGATTACTCAATCAATATAAGGATTATAATGCAGGATATATAAAGTATAGATCAATACATAAAACCATCTCAAAACCTGGTGGTATCAGTACAAAAAGTTCTACTATATTTAGATTATGAAAATGAAATATGAAGGAGAAATATTCTGATACAACTTATCTCCAAAAACAACATGGAGACTAGTCTAATACATAAGAGAGATATAAGTAATGCTCCGAACGTCAGGAGATCACCCTAAGTATCTGAACCATGGTTGCTCCGCACGACGTACACATCAACGACGATAACCCATACTATGATCGGTAGGATGTAAAAATGTAGTATGAGTACCAAACGAATGGAACTCAATAGGCAACTGACAACTAAGCTCCAAAGATAAAGTAGATACATACAACATACAAACAAAATAGAACTACAGCCAAAAGTCCAGAGCTTATATAACAATTCAATGAGAAAAACAAGGTACTGCTATCCTATTCAAGTTCAAGAGTCTAACATGACAAGACTAATGAAGTATCAAGGTGAACTATCTTATTCCAGTTACATTCAACATACGTCAATACTATATCATATATCCCAAGCAATTATATGAATGAAGAGAGAAAGAAAAATATATAGCAATACATAAGGTCAAGAAATGAATATACAACATAAACAAGCGAAGGAAGGGATATACGGTAGTGTCATAACTTCATATAGCTAGATATATATATATATATACATATAAACAGGAGGTCATCTCAAGCATAACCTAGATCACCATATCCTTATTCTAAGACCTCATTATAATACCATTAGGACCTAAGGCTATCATACTCAGAGTTATAATCCACATGGCTAGACATGATATAGTCATACATAAAATGCAAACATAAGATTAAAAGGGCCAAAAACATATCTCAATTCTCAATACCAAATCAACGGCCAATCTATCATAAGCTAGCCATAATAATGATCATAACAATGATAATAATAAAATCAATAGCATAGCGAATAATCGGCTACTCCGGACAATCATATACCTAATTGAGCCTATTCATATGTACCCCTACTTTCCTAGACTCGAAAGGTTCAATAAAAATAAAATAACACAAGGCATATTCTTTACCCATGTTAATCCAACCATCCTATATCGACTGATAGACATAGGAGCATACTAGTGATAGGTGATGCATATGCAGAAATGAATGCAAGATACATAATCAATATCATAACTCACCATAAAAATCATCATCATGATCATCATCATCTAATCAACCTCTGACCTTGCTGGTATCAACATATTATCAATATATCTTCCAACCGTGCCAGGTATCAATATCATCATAATGGTATCCTTCGGCCTTCCCAGTATCTACATCATCAAAATAGTATCCTCTGGCCTTGTCAAGTATTAACATCATCACAATAGTATCCTTCGACCTTGTCGGGTATCAGCATTATCACAATAATCATTATGGAATACATATATTAAAATACTCATAAACATACCATATCACTATAGAATATCTATCTAGTCAATACTTACCAACTACTCGTTATTAGTTAGCCAATGCCTATTATAATAAAACCACTAGTTTGCTAGTCGTCACATAACCTCAGGCTATTAGCCTAAACATTACCCTTCACATAATCCTAGTTCATGGGATAGCAACTAACTACCACTTATTAACTAGCCAACATCTTACATCTAACGAAGGTTCATCACTAGTCCATAATCACTATTTACCCACTATTCCATATTTTCAACTAATCATCATAAATCTGTTAACTATTATTAGACAACATATAACCACTTATCATCTAACCATCTTTTATTAACTGACATCATTCATTAACTAAACCTCGTTCACCAACTATTCCACGTTTAACTATTTATTAATTAATCATTTATCAACTATTCATTGTTATTAACTAGTCACCTCTTATTAGCAATGCTATTTATTATCTAGCCTCATTAATACATGACTTCTTATTTAATAACTAATCGACATTATAAACTTAGGCATCAATACTCCTAATCTTTGTCTATGCTAAACCCACCTCATTATTAGCGACATATTAATCATCTCTAACTACCATATTTAAACTAAGTAAGATTCATTAACTAATATATTTGCTTCCTAGCCACCAAGGCTATAGTATCCTAACAGATAATTAACTACTACATAGCTTAACCCTCAATTAAGAAGAACAGTCATAAGATCATATTTCATCAAGAATTTCATAAGTTATCAAGACAATAATCATGAATGTACCAAATCTATGCATGCCATCACCAGTATTTAATTTTTGTCATAAGCAACATACTGCATCTTCCTCCATCCTATACTAGATAGATGTGTATATAAAATATGTATATGAATCCATGAACTATAATTGTATCCTTTACAATGATAAACACCTCTTGAATATCTAATTATTATCATAACACGACCCTTGGCCCAGTAATATATCTAAAATAATCACAATATTATAATCACAGCCTTAGGTCCATATACATATCCAAAAATCATATCAATAATCATATTTATAAGTCGTAGCATATCTCTAGCCATCTCACGTATAGGAGGCATATCACATATTGGAGGCATAATAACAATGAGCATGTAATCATCTCTCACATAGGAGGCATCTCACATGTAGGAGGCATAATATCAATAAGCATGTATATAAGTATTTAATCATCTCTCATGTAGGATATCTTATAGCAATCGATCATATATCATGACTATGAGGAATATCACCTCTCGAGGGAAATTATCATATCTAAGAGGGACATCATCTCTATAGGCCCAACAATCATAACCAAAAGGGAGATAGCACTTCTATAGGCACAATAATCATCTCTAAGACGAAATAACATCTTTGTAGGCCAATAACATATCGAAGAGGAAATAGCATCTCTATAGGACAAACATTATGTTTAAGAAAAAATAGCTTCTTTATAGGCCACATAATGTATCTAATGGGGATATCATCTCTAAATGTCCAATATTACTTCCACAAGGAGTATCATAACCCTATCTCAAAGCCCACAATCCAAGGAACATCAATATAAGCTACCAAGTCACAAAGTAACCTTATTCTAAGGTTTACTAACATCCGCAAAGAAGTCCACAAGGCTTAACATAAGTTTAGGCCTAAGTGGGCTGAACGATCTCACTTCTAATTCTCAATTTCCATAATTAGGCACACCATGCCCCAAACCAAGCTAAGGTATCTAATCCAACTTCTAGATATCAATTAAGCCACATTCAAGCCTAAGATAGAAACTTTGATTAGATACAAGGGTAATTAAGTCAACTCTATCCAAATTACGATTTCAAGACTACCACACTAGCTCAATAAGGTTAAATATAAAAATTATTCATCAAATTCTAAAACCACATCCTAAACATAAATTTACCTTATAATTATGCTACAACTAATCTAAACTAGAAAGGAAAGCAATAGAATTCAAAAAGGGGTATAAGTATTTAATTTTATGGGTGCCAAGCCCTCATATAAACTCCAAACATTAACTATCGAGGTCAAGTCATTCTAATTATAATCAATCCTAACGTCCATATCCACACACAACATATAACACACATCATCTATGTCAAAAAGTAGACAGAAGCCTACCTCAAAGACGAACTACAAAATAGCACATCATGCACCATATGCTTATATTTACTTCACAATCCCCAAAATTCTATCACACCAACAAAACCATAATCTACTCATCAATACGAGACCCATATTGCACTATTGTGCTTTGAATCCAAAAACAATACCAAAATGCAAGTAGATTCCACATATGAAAAATAAGTTTTCGAGACCAACCCAATGATCACAGATAAACAAGAATCATAACCCTCAAGAAATGGGTGAAACTTAATCATACTTTGGGCTAAAATCAAGTCTTAAGCTAAATTGTGTTTTTAGTACAAACTAGGAAATTCAAGATAATAATTAAACTCCCAAGTTACCCACCATGAACAATTTGTGATTAGCACACCATATTAGGGTTTTAAGCTCTTAAGGGATGAAGAAAATGGCCAATTCTTGACCAAAATGGCTATTTAAGGAACTAGACTAGGCCCTCGATCCTAGCAATCACAAACATAGGACGCATTTACTATAGTCGCAATCGCACTAGGGACTCTATGATCACAGTCTTAGCTATACCAGATAACAGCTAAAACTTGGAATTTGATTCCAAGTTTTGACCAATGACTTGGGATGCATCTGGAGTCTAATTTTTGCAAACAAAATATGTAACTACACTAAATTTGATGTTTCTGATGCATTGGAAAACTTAAATTTTTAATCCAAGGTTTTCAACTAAATGTATGTCCCACACCTAAATTTTTAAATTTTCTACTTTCCTATTGATAGGTCCAAATTAGTACAGGTGAATTAGGACCCGAACCAAAGTATACCTAGCCTTAAATTAGTATTCTCGATCTGTTGGCACAGTCAAAATTTTCATTTGAGATTATTTTGTTAAAGTTTTTACTTAGTGGCTATTTGGGACCAACGAAGACTTCTAAATAGGAAATTAATTCTAAAAACCAAATGAACTATCCAGTAACTGAACCATCGGTCCCAATAAGTCACAAATAACTTGGGGGCACTATGGAGAAGCTTAAATGGCAGAAATAAGAAAAAATATGGAAAATGGACTAAAGGGTTATTATAGCACTAATAACTTATTCAAGCAATGTTTAGAGTCTATTTGAGGTAGCGATTAATCAATGCATAAGGAGTTGGCCACTACCTTTTCTTATATATATTGTGTCTTATTATATTTACAAATAGAATTGGTTCTGTTTTTAATATTCTATGTATATTTTGGCTTCGAGTTGTATTAGTTGGTTCTTATATTGTGACACCAGGTTTTGGAATTTGGTTTGTTATCTCTAATTATATTCCCATTATTATCATGGTTTGTGCTCGACTTTGACCTAGAATCCTTGTCTTGGGTTTTGAAAAAAAATTCCTTATTTCATATCAGTTTGGGTGATAAACTTTGTCGCAACAAGTTCCATCATGACCCTTGGTTTTTGGGTCATGACAAATTTATATTAGAGTAGCCAGGTTCATTGGTTCAATAATGTAAGAATAAGGTTTCTAATAGAGTCTCGTGAATTGGTACAAAGACATTTGTATTTTTCTTTGAGAAGCTATAAGATGTTTTTGGGAAACTTCTCTTATTTTATTCTACATTGTGTGGATCTTTCATACCTTGTGTTCTAAGTCATATTTTACTCTTTTCATGAAGATAGTATGGAATAAATCTAGTAAGGCTAGATATTTAGATCTACTTCTGAGGAGAGAGCCCAATCTATAGGGCGAGTTGCGAGTCGTGGCTAGGATCGACGTGGAGGACAGGAACGAGGATCTACCCCATCTAGATATAGTTTTAGGGATCTCTTCCTGAGCCTCAAGTTGAGCATATTAGTGTTGTGAAGCCTACTCCAGTCCCTCAAAGTTCTTCAACCTCAGTCTTAGAAAGGTTATTAGTTTAGTTTTTGACTTATTTGGAGGGTAATCCTTTGATTTTGCTTGGTATTCCTCTAGACTCGAATGTTGTTCCTCTTTCCATGCTAGTATCTGAGTATATTATTCTAAAATTAAGAGTTTTAACTTTGTTTATGATGCCTCCCTAAGTGGGATCTTAGCCAACCAGACTCACTATGCCTCCTACTTTTAGCAAGCCACAACTCAAATAATAGTGTATGGGGCATTATTTTAGAGTCTAGTGGATCAGTCGAGGATGACTAGGTCTATTCCTCAAGCATATTAGGGAGATACCAAGACAGTAGGTTATCATGGCAATTTAAGGAGTTGCTATGTATGTGGTGAGATTAGCTAATGGGCTAAGAATTACCCCTGATATTTTTTTATAGCTACTCATGTATTAGTTGTGAGAGATAGAAGTTCTACTAGAGGTGTAAGAGGCAGAGGTAGTAGTGTCCGTGGTAGTGGTCGCAAGGCTACTCAACTAGATGGAGGATGCAAACATTGCTACGTTATACCTGCCAGGACAGAGGCAGAGGCCCTCGATGTATTTATCACAAGTATCGTCCATGTTATTTTTAGACCTACATCTGTGTTATTTTATCAAAGATTGACTTTCTTCTTTGTGTTTGCATATTTTTCATTGAGTTTTGATTCTTCTTGTGAGCCTCTTGACATACCTATCAGTGTAACTACCCCTGTAGGAAACTCATTATAGTGGACCGTGTGTACTAATCTTGTATTGTGACTTTAGCTGGGCATGAGGCCTAGGTAGATCAGATTATGTTAGATATGATTGATCTTGATGTCATATTAGGTATACATTGGATAGCTCTTTATCATGTTGTCCTAGATTTTTATGCTAGGACTGTAACCTTAGCTTTATCGCGTGCATCGAGGATTACTCAAAATGGTGTGCATCATTCGGGTCCCAAGAGAGTTATATCTTTTCTTCAGGATCATTG
Source organism: Capsicum annuum (assembly GCF_002878395.1). NCBI lineage: Eukaryota > Viridiplantae > Streptophyta > Magnoliopsida > Solanales > Solanaceae > Capsicum > Capsicum annuum. The sequence continues at coordinate 74,536,117 of NC_061121.1, forward strand.
GTTGGTTGAAAGGGGTGTCTATTATAGTTAGCTTATATGTGTGATACTAGTATTGCTTCACCTCTTTTTTGGATTCTATTTGTATTGTTCATGAGTTTATGAATGTTTTCTCTTTGGATTTGTTAGGTATGCCTTCATATCATGTTATTGATTTTGCTATTAATATGGAGTCGGGCACCAGGCCCATTTCTATATTTCCTTATAGGGTGGCCCCTCAAAAGTTAAAAGAATTGATGGATCAGTTGCAGGAGTTATTGGATAAGGGATTTATCCAACCTAGTATATTACCTTGGGGTATGTCTATCTTATTTGTGAAGAAAAAGGATGGATATAGGTGTATGTGCATTGATTATCGATAGTTGAACAAGGTGATAGTTAAGAAAAAAAATATCATTTTCCTTACATTGATGATTTGTTTGAATAACTTTAGGGTGCTTCGGTGTTTTTGAAGATTGATTTGAGGTCTGGGTATCACCATTTGAGGATTAGACATTTAGCTAGTCCAAAGATAGTTATTTAGACTTGATATAGTCATTATGAGTTCTTGGTCATGTACTTTGGTTTGACCAATGCCTCAGGCCCATTCATGGAGTTGATGAATCAGGTTTTTTTACCATATCTTGACTCTTTTGTAATTGTAATTATAGATGATATCTTGGTTTATTCCAAGAGTGAGGTCGATTATGAGGAGCATTTACAGATTATGCTTCAGATATTGAGGGATGAGAAGTTGTATGCTAAGTTCTCTAAGTGTGAGTTTTGGTTGGATTCTACCTTTTTATTGGGTCATGTAGTGACTAACGATGGTATTATGGTTGATCCATCCAAGATTATAGTGGTTCGTGATTGGTATAGGCCTATCTCTCCTATCGAGATTTAGAGTTTTATAGGTTGAGCAAGCTACTATTGGTATTTTGTTGAGGTTTTTTTTATTGATTATAGCCTATTAACCAAGTTAACTCAAAAGAATTTTTCCTTTCGATGGTCTGTGATTGTAAGGCGAGATTCCAAAAGCTCAAGTATTTGTTGACTTTAACTCCTATCTTGACTTTGCCCAATGATGGTGTGGGTTTCACCATCTTTTATGATGCTTCTGGTGTTGGGTTAGGTGTTGTGTTAATGCAGAAGGGTAAGGCAATTTCTTATGCTTCTCCTTTGTTGAATCCCCATAAGAAGAATTACCCTACCCATGATTTAGAGTTGTGCACGATAATGTTTGCTTTAAAGTTGTGGAGGCACTACTTGTATGGGGTCTATTGTGATATTTTCTTAGATCATCATAGCCTTCAGTACTTCTTCACCCAGAAAAATCTTAACATGAGGTAGCGTCGTTGGCTTGAGTTTCTTAAGGATTATGACTTAACTATTCTGTATTATCCATGTAAGGCTAATGTGGTTGCGGATGCCTTAATCTAAAAGCTGACAAGCATAGGTATCTTGGCCACATCTCTTGACGCAGAAGAGGCCTTTGGCCTTGGAGGTTTAGTTGTTGGCTAACCAGGTGTGTTAGGCCTGATATTTACACTTGGGTGTGTTTTAGCATTCGTGGAGGCTAGGTCTTTCTTGATGGATCATATTTGGCTCATTAATTTAATGATGTTAGGTTGAGATATATTCGGGATAAGGTGTTGAGTGGTAAGTCTAAGGAAGCCTCAATTGATCCAAATGGTGTTTTGAGAATTTGAGGATGAGTTTGTGTGCTGGGAGTGGTGATTTTATTAGATTAATCTTGGAGGAGGCTCACTGTTCCAGGTATCTCGTTCATCCAAAAGTGACTAAGATAATTATAATTTAAGATAGCATTACTAGTAAGGTGGTATGAGGAAAGATGTATCAGATTTTATAGCTCGTTGCCTATGTTTCCAGCAGGTGAAGGCCAAGCATTTGAGACCTGGTGGTTTGCTTTAGAGATTACCCATTCTTGAGCGTAAATAGAAATGAATCATTATGGACTTTATGATCGGGTTGCCTCATACTTCTCATGGTTCTGATAGTGTTTGGGTCTTCGTGGACTGATTGACCAATCTGCTCATTTTATTTTGATTCAAGCTTTGTTCAGTGCTGAAAGTTTGGTCTATATCTATATTTAGGAGATAATTCGTGTCCATGGTGTGTTGGTGTCTATCATCTCGGATTGAGGTTTAGTGTTCACATCCTACTTTCAAAAGAATTTTCAGAAAGAGTTGGGTACTCGAGTTGATCTCAATACCGTAATTCATCCCCATACTGATGGCTAGTCAGATCAGACTATTTGGGTTTTGGAGGATATGCTCCGCACTTGCATCATAGACTTTGGTGGTCAATAGGAGTAGCATCTAGCTTTGGCAGAGTTTACATATAGTAATAGTTATCATTTAAGTATTAAGTTGGCTCCTTTCAAGGCTTTGTATGGTAAGCGTTATCGCTCTCTAGTTGGTTAGTTTGAGGTTTTAGAGATTAGACCTCGAGGTACAAACTTGCTTCGTGAGTCTTTGGCTAGAGTTTGGTTCATTCAGGATAAGACTTTGAATGGCTCAAAGTAGGTAGAAGTGTTATACGAATCATAGATTTTGTGCCTTGAGATTCAGTGTTAGTGATCATGTATTTCTTCATATTTTCCCCATGAAGGGTGTGATGAGGTTTTGAAAGAGGTATAATCTTATCCCTAGGTATATTGGACCTTTTGAGATCATTTGGACTATTGGGGATGTGGACTAGGAGTTAGCATTGCCTCTAGATCTATCAGTTGTTCATCCAGTTTTTAATTTTTTTTTGTTTTGGCATTGCATTCCAGATAAGTCTCATATCATTTGTTAGGATTCAGTCCAATTAGATGAGAGGTTGTCTTTATTGAGTCATCTGTTTCTATTTTAGCAAAAAATATTAGAAGGTTGCATTCTAGAGATATTTCAGTGGTTAAGGTCTAGTGGAGACATCCACATATACATGAGCCTACTTGGGAGGTCGAGTCTGATGTGTGTGGTACTTATCCCCAGTTTTTTGCTGATTCTGGTATTTTCCTTGCCTTTAGTTTAAGCACGAACTAGATTTTTAGTAGTGGGTAATATAATGATTTAATTTTTAGTGATTATGTGAAATATTAATTTCTATATGATTTGACCATTTTGCTCCTTTCCATGGTTGCTTGGGGATTTTTAGGGTGTGGGATGATTGACATGATTCCCAATGTATTTTGGTATAACTTGTGTAAAATTATGGTTTTTGGTGGTTATAAAGACTCTATAGTTGACTTCGGTCAATATTTATTGACCTAGGTGTCGGATGGCAAAACAGACTGCACCGACAAATCTAAAACGTCAGTTTTAGGATGGTAACATGGTTGGTGTAGTTTTACAGCTTTTATATCTCATTTCGACCCTCCATTTGGAAAATTGCAAAATTGGGTTTCGGGGGTCAACATTGTGAATATAACATTTTTTTGATATCTCCAATGAGTCCGGAGAGTCAAATTTAGTGGGTTAGCATAGTTTGTTTGCGTACTCGGGATTTTAGATGAATCTCGAGAGGTTCGTGGAGAATTGGAATGCACCACTTAGCTGGTGCACTCGCTTAAGTGATGTTTTGGTCGCTTAAGTGACTTGGCCTAACAACCGAAATGTCGCTTAAGCGATGGCCTGGTCGCTCAAGCCACACTGACATGCCAAATGCATATCCCTTAAGAGATAAGGTGGGTTGTGCTTAAGCGATGCCTGGTTGCTTAAGCTCCGCCTAAGCGACCAGGTAGTCGCTTAGGCGATGCTTAGGTGATTTATTTTCCCATTTTGAGATTTTTACACCATTTTTGAGACTTGGAGCATAGGGATTGAGTTTTTAAGCATTTTCTTCCCTTTTTAAGCTGAGGTAAAGCTCCAAAACTCCTATTTCAACTACTTTCTTCAATTCGTATCATCTAAACTTCGTTAAAATTTAAATTTAAAGGTGAAATTTAGGGATTTTTGCCTAGAAGGCTTAAAAATAGTATTTCTTCGATTTAAATCCCAATTTTAACCCATTTTCACTTGGGTTTTCTACTATGAGTTTCTTTAATCATGGAAATATATTTTTTGGACTAAAATTCCAATCTTACCCTTTTTTAAAAATCCCATTTCGAGGGTCCATTTTTGACCCCAGCTCAAAAATAGGCAATATGGGTATCATTGATTTTTGTTTTGATGTATAGCATCTATATTTGTATGTTTTAGTTGATTTCGGATTCATTTGTGAGGGAAAGGCTCCATATAGAAGGTTGTTTAGTCTGTTTTTTTGAATTCGAGGTAGGTTATGGGTTAACTTTCTTCAGACTGGATTGGGTAGTTAATAATAATGTAAAAGCATGTTATGAGTATAAGATTGCATCATGAAAAATGTATTTAGGCGATTTATGTGTCCGTGTGGAGGCCTATATGGATAATATTTAGAGATTTTGAGACATTAATTGGTATGTGTCACCATGTGGTATCTTGTATGTTGTTGTTGGCCTGGTATTGATATATGTATGTTTGGTTACACTCTTTTTAGTGGAGCCTAGATTTTAGGAAAGTGGTATTAATGGCACTTTTTTTACTTGTTCTACTTGATAGTTATGGATTATATTGGATCATGAGTGTTTAGTAGATTTGAGTGATTCTTGCCTCACATGATTGGTATGTTAATTGAATATTGGTTACACTTGTTTTTGTTGGTTGCGAGCATTGCATCATCATCCTCATTGTATCTTATACTTTATACACTTGTTGTTGTTGTATGTTGTGCTTGATTTGTGTCTTATGTGATATATGTGATCATGAAACATTGGTACCACTGTGGAAACATTGAAAACATTGGGAACATTAGAAACACCAACTTGTGACATCATTGTAGACCCTCGGAAGAAGAAGAGTCATGGATATTAGATTTTATAGACCCTCTCTAAGGGATATACCAAAAAGGAGTCATGGATATTGGTACTGGATATTGGTTGTATGTGGGTTGACGAACCCCTCATGGGTCCTACATCGATAGCTAAGCTCGGTAGGTATGGGTTGACGAAACTCCCATGGCTCCTACATCCTTAGATGAGCTTGTTAGGTGTATACGAAGGCTGTGCGATGGCCTTGTACATCATCATCATCATCATTGCATTCCATATGTTATGCGTGTTCTGTGATTGTATTTCTATTTGTGACTTGATATCTACCCATTTATTCTATCTTATTGTACTTGAACACGAAGTATGTGTATACTTGTTCGTCTTTCCCCTACCTGTTGTAGTTATATCTGTATATACTAGAACTTTTAGTAGAGAAGGCATGGGCTACAATTTGGGATATTTTCTGATTGCAAGTGGTGTGCCTATAGTTTGGGTTTATTTTTTTTAATTTTTTGCTTTACTCAGTCGGCCTATGATACCTACTAAGTATAAATGAATCGTACTCATCCCTACTACGTCTTTTCAGTGGAGATCCAAGTATAATTGTGTTGCACGGAAACTAATTCAAGTGGCATTTGGAGTCTATTCGAGGTAAGGATTGATTTATGTATCCAGAGTTGGCCACTACATTTTCTTATATAGACTATATCTTATTGTATTCAAAGACAGAATTGGTTCCTTCTTGGATATCCTATGTATATTTTGACTTTGAGTTGTATTAGTTGGTTCTTACACTGTGACATTAGGTTTTTAGATTTGGTTTGGTATCTTTGATTATATTCCCGCTATTATCATGTTGAGTGGCTTGGTTTCACTCTAGAAGTTTTGTCTTGGGTTTTGGTACTGATTCCTCATTTCATATTAGTTTGGGTGATAGGCTTACTTGTCAAGGCTTTGCCGTGATAAGTGCCATCATGACCCTTGATTTTTAGGTCATGACAATAGGATGCCCATTCTCAAATAGAAATGGAAAAGGGTAGTTTTGGTATTCGTGGTAAGTCTTCCTTAGACCTTGGGAAAGCATAACTCAATTTGGGTCATAGTGGACATGTTGTCGAAATCAGCACATTCATTCTGGTTATACTGGACTATAACTCTAAGAAGTTGGCCCAAATCTACATCAATAAAATAGTGAGCTACATGGGGTACCATTTTCTATCATTTCAGATAGAGGCACGCCAATACACATCTAAATTTTGGGATAGGTTGCATGAAGAATTGGGCATCCCACTCATTTTTAGCACAACATTTCATTCTCAAACTGATGGACAGTCGGAGAAGATGATTCAGGTGCTTAAGGATATAATAAGGGCATATGTGATTAACTTGGTGGTCATTGGAATAAGTTCTTTCTATTTTATGAATTTTCATACAATAATATTTATCACTCTAGTATTGATATGGCTCCATTCAAGACACTCTATGGGAAAAGGTGTAGATCGCTCATAGGATGGTTTGAAGTGGGTGATGTGAAGCCATTGTGCTTAGATTTAGTGAAGGAAGTTTAAGGAAAGGTGATATTCATCTAAACCAAGTTGTTGGCAGCCAGAGTAGGCAAAAGAAATATACAAATCATAAGGTGAGGGATATGTCTTTTAAGGTTGGTGAACAAGTGTTATTAAGGATGAAGGGATTCATGGGATTTGGCAAAAAAGGAAAGCTTAGCCTTTGGTATATCAGTCCATTTGAGATTCTTGATAATGTAGTTTTGGTAGCACACAGGTTGTCATTGTCGTCAAGCTTTTTGGGGGTCCATCTAGGGTTCTATGTATCCATGCTTAAAGAGATACCATGGGGATGGGGATTATATTATCAAGTGGGATTTAGTTTGTCTAAATAAGGATCTTACTTATGAGGAGAAATAGATTTCCATTTTTGACCGGGATGTCTGGAAGTTGAGGACAAAGGAGATATGATCGGTAAAGGTCCAGTAAAAGCATAGTCCGGTAGAAGAAACCTTGAAGGAAACCGAGAAGGATATACCAAACAAGTAACTCCACTTATTTGAGGATACAAAAGTACTCTTTCTTTTATTAACTTGGCTTACTTTTCCTTATTTGATCATTCGAGAATGCACAATGGATAAATTGGTATTTGTTGTAATGACTGTCTCCATTGTTATGGTTGAGTCAATCATGCAAAAAATCAGGCTAAGTTTTCTGCGGAGTGAAAGTTAAAAATTTTAGACTAGGCTAGTCTTGGATGAAGTTTGAGTTAGATATAGTCTAGGGTAATTCAAGAATGGATTGGGTAACTATGCTAAATTTTAGCATGGTTTAATGTTAACTAAGATGATAAGAAATCCATAGAAGTTTTTAAAACTTAAATTGGGTGAGTGAAACTCCCAATATCAAACCTGACATAAAAGGGTTGATCCAAAATGCCATGGTTTGAGGTGAATTTGAAAAAAAAGTAAAAACTGGGAGCTTTTTCAAGTTTTTGCCTCGACTTACCCACTATTATGGGTGGCAGGCCGTTATGGGGCTACTAATATAGTAGAGAAACTCCTGTTGTAGCGAAAGTCAAAGACGATTAATCCCATTAGAGCGGACCAATTTTGCTATAGCGATACCACTATAACGGGATCAAATCTCTATAGAGGGTAAATCATTATAGTTGCAAAAAAATTTAAAATGCTTTATAATTTCTAAACATGTTTTAGAGAGGGATCAGGTGATTTGGAGCGATTGTCACTAATTTTTCACCAAAATTTTTTATAAAGGTAAGTTAGTTATCCCCGTTAAATAGTTTTTCAATTATTTAACCTTAAAACTACTATTTTACAGGTCTTAGGTAGGGTTTAACTTGACTTATTTGAATTTTCTGGTGCAAAAAGGATAAATTGGGTGTAAAACCATTGTGTTTTAGTTAAAGAATGATCATTTACTCTTGCAAGACTATCATTCGCTGATGTAACCATGAAATTGATATTTTTAAGGTGAATTATGACGGAAAAGCTCTAAAATAAAAGGGAGAGGGGTAATCATAAAACTGGTCTTAGGATTCGGGATAGTTTATAATCCTCGATATTGTAGGTCATTTGTTTGATTATTTTTTATATTCTTATTTTTAGACCACAACCAAATAGAGAAAATGGAAAGCTCATATTTAATAGAGTATTTCAGGTTTAGATTGGCATAGGTGATGGTTTTAACTTAATTGAATTTAAATGTGTGTTATGTGTGCATGATTCCTATTCTTTAGTATTGCTTGTACAATTCATATTCAAAAAAAGTAAATGATCGTTTGATATCTTAAGTGTTAATCACATGCAATGAACTTATATGAAAGTCTGTTAGTTTTAACAAGTGTTATTTATGTTATCATAGTGTTTGTTATTATAGTAATATCTGCCATTATTGTGGAATGTACTAGTATTTGTACATCTCCACGGAAGCGGTTTATATAAGGTTGGCATGCGCTAGATGTCTAGGATTTTAGTACCTGGACAAAAGCTCATCCCTATAGGTCATAATTAGTGGACTACCATAAGACCCTTCGCATATATGTACAAGGTATAGGTCAGTATGATGATTCCTTGAGTGAACTGGGGATTATGTATTTTCTTGATTATATTGGTTCCTTGAGTGAACCGAAACTAAGTGTGTTCATTATTATGTTGGTTCCTTGAGTGAATTGAGTTATGTACTTAATTGCTAAGGATGGTTTCTTTATATAAACTGAGATACATGAAATTTGCCTTGCTGTTCTTTTGGATCTTTGAGTGGTCCATATTAAATGCAAGTTGTGACATAATTATGTATTGTCGGTTACTTATATAATTGGGACATGATTATATGATTGTTCCATCATGGGTGTTAACTTGGAGCCTTACTAGTGGTCATTGTTTGACTTGACTTATGATCCTTGTTGACTCATGTTGTCTAAATTTCATGTTGTAATTGTTTACGATGTTAAGTGTTATAAACTTGAAATATAGTTGTGTGATAGCATTTATGATTGTCCTGTTGTACTACATTTTAGTTATGTGTCCATATTTCTCATCTTAGATTGGTCAATGACCTATCGACGCACTATTATTTCTTGTGTGTTGTCTTTTTTTGTTGAGTACAAAGCATATATTTCGAGACCTCATTTGTGATTTAGATTATTTTTGTACTCAAGGTTGAATTGGATCTTTCGAGTTGCCATGAATTCTTTACTTATATTTTTGGTCCATTATTCGGACTTAGACATTTCATTAATTTTCGGGTTGCATGTTCTTTTTTACAACTATTAAAGTGTTAGTACAATGACTTTTAAGTTCTAGGAGATTAATTATGTTTCGTATTTTCGCATTTGTCTTCATTGTGAGATGTTAAATATTGATTTACTAATGAGATTGATTTATTTGCCTATTTTTATCTAAGTGTTGGATTGATGGGTTGGGTTAGTTGATTCTCCCATGAAAAAGTTAGTGTGGGTGTCACTTATGATGAATTTGAATCGTGGCAAGATGATTCTTATTTCACAAAATCATATTAAAATTCAAACATAATTAATAATGTGTCTATTAAACTTTTATCGAGAAACAGAAACAACATATAAATCAAAAGTAATCAAATTATGCTAGACATCTTTCAACAAAAGGTTACCTCTGCCTTGAAAAGAAGTTACATGTACGTCATTTGTGACATTCATGTCATACTGCCTTAAATAATTTGTGCTTGTTGAAAATATTTCACTCATTTCCTTGTACCTTCCTTTCTTTTGCCTTTTAATTTATCTTTTATATCTTGGTGATAGCATCAGCTCTTCTAGGATATCTTGTGGTACATGTCAATTCTGTTATTGTGCATCCGAAACATTGAAAGTTTATATGTTTTGACCAACATTTTTGACTTTTAGTGATCAAAACAATATGACTCCATATCATATATATATTTCATCAAGCTGGAACCTTCACAGTTGCATGGCTTACTTTCAAGATATACAATGTAACATCTTTTAGCATCGTACATAGAGTAAATGCAATTTGATGAAGCTTTAACCTGAAAATTTATCACTAATCAACCAAATAATGCATAGCAAACCAACTCGTGCACACTGAATATATGTAAAGAAACTTTATATGTATCATGATCACGTTTTGATGTATTCATATTATATAAAATATATTTGGATATAGTCTAATGTATATAGACTGAACAAATGTATTTGAACATGAAGTAATTCTAAATTAGCTAACTATATGAGATATATTGAGTATAAAATTTATAGATAATAAAGATACATTGTCTGATGAAAGTGTATATATATATATATCAGAAATATCATTATGTCAGCTATATTATGTCAGATACTCAATAACATATATATAAAATAAGTAAAGCATTTTCAAAAGCACATATCATCATCCTCTTTATATACATTAGCCAGAAAAACATCAAAATTGTCTTGACTGTTTGCCTTGTTCATAACATAGAATACTTTGCACATTCTACTTTTTATCCTCATATAATCTGCACATACATTCTTTCAGAGGTGTCACGTGCAAGATTAATAGGGTACTGTGGAATACATTATACTTACATTCTTCATTTATGGTTTTGTTGTAATCTGAGAGAACTCACATATTCTCACGCTCATCGAAATCACATTAAACTGTTGAAAAAATCATGTTCATGAAGAATCAAATTTTGTATTTACTACCCATATGTAATTGATAATATACATTCTGAAAAATTAAAGAAAACTAATATTAGTTTGCAGTATACAAACTAAAAGTTAGTTACACATGCCAGATATATATACTTTTAATTTTTTTGAACAGGTATCTGATAATATAATATCTAAGATACATATCAAAAGACATATTATTACACCTTATACCTGCTCCATCCAAAGTATTGGCCAAAAAAATATCTCTTCAAATAACTTCCACCCACAAAGATTACTAGTCTGTAATACTCAAGTTCTCTCATTAATTGATATCATGCTATAAAAAGATACATGATTACATTTTCTGGTGACTCATGCATCCTTATGTATAAATTAGATATATAAAAATACTAATGTATAAATTAGATATATAGAATTCAACACACACACACAGATGTATACATGTATGTATGTATGTATACATATATATATATACACACACATACCCACACACACATACATACATATATACATTGCTTCATATAATTTATGTCCATACCAAAATCACATTTCACATCTTCAATAATATCATTTGGAGTGTGTATTTTTTTATGATTCAAATTTCAGATCAGTAATTTCACCTACAAAAGCAACTGTAGTCTGACGTTATGTGAACACCCTATCCTTCAATGGACATTTATGTACATCATGAAAACCTCTAACCTGGGGTATACCATGCAAAGCACGATGTCCAGAATATCCAACTACTCTGCTCAGATACACACTTTAGGTAATAGATGCACAAATACACACTATGTTAATCGGGTCATCATGAATCTAATGTATCTTTCATGAAGCTGATGTATTTGGAAGGTAAAACAAGGCACAATATATCTTATTATTACAAACGTATCTGACATGGACCTACTTTATTTATGGAAATATAATAATATATCTGCAAAGCCATGTAGAAGAAATGAACATTTTTCATGTATCTTGAATATTTAAATTGTTTTTTTCACTAATATAAACAATTATGTACCTACCTAAACCTCTAAGCACCTGATAAACTTGAATACTTAAAATGTATATAACTTGATCATTTTAAAATAAATTTGGAATAGTTAATAGCTAGTTGATATATTCATGTCTCTAGCTAGATTGTACAAAATATATATAATCTTATCTAGAGAGCAATGTAACTAAATACAAAAACACACAACAAATGAATTCAATTTTTTTTTCTTACATATACATGAATGAATTCACAGTTGAATAGTCATAGATAAACAAACCAATCTCACGGCTTTGAAATTAAATCTAAAATTGATGGAATACTTGACCAATATAGAGTACGACAGTTGATTTGTCCTTATACAACGGCTTCTCCTTGACTACCTTGTTGGTGCAATTTGTGATTATGTGGTCAACAACCATGTCGATCATAACATGGTCTCAACGTTATCAACAACAGCTAATGTGTTATGAATTTATCTAAGATGGAGGTCCTATTTGCAAAGATGTCAAATTACATTTGGGACCCCGGAAAGATGTCTATATATAGTAGAGGAATATAATCTATTTAGGCTCATGTTATGAAGTTGTCTTTTATTTTCTTAGCTAAAGTTTTAACATTCTGGAATCTCCCTTTTCTGGATAAGGAGAACCATAGTCACATACATCGAAATAAGAATTCATCGTAGAAACAAAAGGTAAAATAGAAAAGGGAGATTCCAGAATGCTAAACCTTTAGCTAAGAAAATAAAAGAAAACTTCATAACATGAGCCCAAATAGATTATATTCCTCTACTATATATGAACATTTTTCCGGAGTCTCAAATGTAATTTGACATCTTTGCAAATAGGACCTCAAACTTGGTTAAATTCATAACATAATGCAACGGTATTCATTTCCCTATCTTCCAAACACACAATTACACGTGTATTTGCCTCAAAACATAATCTCGCATACTTCTTTGTCTGTTGTAGTATGCATAGTGAATACATTATTAAATCAGATATATGTTTCTTGACCTCCGTATAAAGCTTCACTCCCATGTCGTTACTAATCTTCATTCGTGTTGAATTTCCTTCAATAATGAATCTGAAGTATATTTTTCTAGATCAATCAATATTCAATTCAATTGCTATGACAATAATCAAATCTCTGACGACGCATTTTATTCTATCATAATTTAATTGATTTTATAACCTTCGTATTTGATATCTGAAGCCCAAAATCCTGAATTCATTAACAACACTGACATGTTCGTCATTGCGGTAGTCAGATACAAGGAAAAACACAATTGAAATGATTTCTGGAGAAGAAACAAATTGAGATAAAATTTGCTAAAAATATCGATGATCTAGTTGAATTACTTTGCACTTTGAATCTGTTTTGCTAGTTTTGGGATACTCCATATCTCCCGCAACTCATTATAGCGTGATTTACTCCCAAATTCAAGTGATTTATGCTGCTTTCTTTCTTAAAAATCGGAATTAGATGACAATGTATCAAAAAAAGTTATGAGAGACGGAGTAATTAGCTTCTATAGTAGTGAAATTTATGTTGTATATACTTATATTTATCTTCTCTTATTATCTAAAAAAACACAAAAGGATCAAAACTATCTTTAAACTATCCGAAATGAAGCAAAAATACATTCATTAGATTTATCTCAAAAATATCTTCCCCCTCTCCAATCAAATTTTTGGCTCAAAAATATTTCTCTCTAACGAAATACCACCAAGTGGTGCCATGTGGACAAAAAATTACCACATGGCCTGGCCACATGAAAAATCACCTTTTTAAATACCACTAACATAAGCATAAAGGTGACATTGACACTAGCAATAACAAATGGGTATTCCCATAATGCCCTATTACCTTATTGTTTTTGAAATATCTTAGGACAGTCTCTGTAAATAAAATTAGGTAGAAGAATTTATCAAATTAAAACAAAGTATGAATTATGACCCTAGCAAATAAAATTAGGGACAAGAATTTATCAAATTGATAGCTACACATGGTTTTGCGGATTATTTCATATTTTTTAAGCAAAATGAATCAAGGAAACTGTTCGATCCACCAGTCTAACCATTACAGACTCCAGATACAACTCTTCACTAGAATGACTTGCTACGTCAAACCTCATCATTAGGGCTTTGAATTATGTCAAAGTAGACTACTAGACGAAAGCTCAACATTAGGGCTTTGAATTATGTCAAAGTAGACTACCAGACGAAAATGATTTGTATATCCCCTTATAAAAAGATAGACTTTCCAAGTGAACGCACGTGAACATGCTATGTGGCAATTTTTTCTAACCATTACAGACTCCAAATACAACTCTTCACTAGAATGACTTGCTACGTCAAAGCACAACATTAGGGCTTTGAATACGTCAAAGTAGACTACCAGACTAATTTTCTGATTTGTATAACTCTTTATAAAAAGACAGACTTTCCAAGTGAACGTTGACGTGAACATGCCATGTGGCAATTTTTTTCACATGGCATGCTTTGTGGCATTCCATTAGAGAGGAGTATTTTTCAACCAAAAATTTAATAGAGATAGTTTTGAACCAAAAATCTAATGAAAGATATTATTACTCCATTTTGAATAATTAAGGGGCGATTTTGGCCCTTTTCTGTTATATAAATGCTAGGTTTGCAATAAATTCTAATTCATCTGGTATGTATAATGTACTAGGTGCCAGTCACGTATAAGGGGTGTACTTTTGAACATGACAACTCACCTTGCTTAACTCTATTAAATGCATAAATTAAATAAATCTAGACGATAAATTTAGCAAGTTTAACGAATTCAAATTTTTAAAAATTTGTTGTAATGTTATCTAGTAGTTGCTACGTT
>NC_061121.1:74553479-74600909 GCF_002878395.1 Capsicum annuum
CAAATTTTTAAAAATTTGTTGTAATGTTATCTAGTAGTTGCTACGTTAGGTGTGATACTAAAATTCATGGTAAGCTTCTGCCATGATAGGTGTATACTAAACTTCATGGTAAGCTTCTCCCATGATCAACAGCACAGTTTCTGTCCATCCAGTAAACATGCGTGCACCTTTTCCTTTTCCTTTCTTCTAATCATATTGTTCCCACAGGTACCCTGTCCGTTTATAGTTCCCAACAATATTTCTGTGATGTTAAAAATACAAACTTATGATGTATAGACCACACATCTGAGCAGCCATCCTAATGTATTAAGAATATTAAGGAATAGTTTCAGGGGGAAGAACACCAGTACCTTATCAAGTTGCTCCTCAATTCATTGTAGATGGTTTTGGCTCTTCAAAGTTGAAACAAAAATAAATCAGCATAAGGATATCAGGAAGAATCAAGGGTGCAAAACTTACCAGCACCTTACTATTTGCACCTTAGTATTTACACAAACCAATACATGTCCATTACCAAAAAATGCACCTGATGCGAATAAGTATTTACCAAGGATCAACTATAATTAGATTTTTGTTGTTCATTTCGTACCTTGAGTGTAGTGATGAAGATACGAAACAATCAAATAGTTCAACGGTGTCCATATTGGCCCTCTCCAATATGGAGGATCATGCTCTGTATTCCGTTTCATGTACATGGAGCTGGCACAAACCAAAAAAAAGAAACAGATACACATTTCTTGAGAGTTTTCAATGAAGAAACTTTTTATAGATAGTATCATACTAATGCACTAGTATAGTGAGGGCACATATATCAGAAACTGCATCACCTTGTTTTGGATAGGGATCTAAGCCTAAAATTGGTCCACAAAATGCTCCTATTGGAGATGAGGTCAAGCTGACTCTCGAGTATCCATGAGTCCTGGATGTGAATAAGCACGCATGAGCAATTCAACATGACTAGATCAAACAAGAGATGCAAAGGAAGGAAGAAAGAATTAGGGCCTTTACTGCCAGTATCTAGCCAAAAAAGATGAATATAAAGCAAATCAAGAGTCAAACAACTGGAAATGTTATATTGCTGAAACAATGCTAAAGAACTTACAGGTGGAATAAGGCTGAGGATAAATGGGAAAAGGCTAACATAACCAGTTGTAGAACAGGTTTTTCTAGGACTTCTCATAAGAACTCTCGCTTTGGGTAGTTGCTTCCAGTCTCCACTATTTTCCAAGTCAGTTGAACCTGAAACAAAAAGAGTGTCACTGAAAAAAGAAGATACACTACCTCTCATGGGCCATAACCCACCGCCACAGGGACAGAGGATCGATTTTTTTGTGTGTGTGTTTGAGGTGGGTGGAGAGTTACTGTAATGATGTCGAGAAATATCATAAATGGAAAATTGACGTATATTCTTAAAAATCGGGGAACACTATGTGCGTTGAAACCTATTGGACATCAATTGTACTTGCTATGTGCGTTGAAACCTACTGGGAAATTAGTTGTACTTGCTTCTTTTCAACTTAAAATTGAGAAAGATACATGAACCTTAAAATTCGTAAAACACAATGTAAGCATAAATATTATTGTTTATGGATACCCCTTAAAATGGAGGAAGAAACCATTTTGTAACATGATAAGATCCTTTCTTAAGCCCAATGGTTCTTTCAATATGGTAATGTCGGTTGGTACTATTTTTTAGATTTGGGGGCACTTGACAGGGAAGACACATTATTATTAGGCTAATATCTTTACCAGAGGTCTCAGTAAATCTATCAGTAGCTTTCAGTTTAGAGGAATTTTTCCATTGGTTTCGTAGGCTATAAACTTCCACTTCCATCAACTTGGTAGTTCACATCTATCTTCTGACTGGAAAGGAAAAGGAAACACAAAAAAATCTATAGACTACTTAGCAAAGTGAAGAAACCAAATTAAGCATGTGTAACGAGAAACCATCTTTTGAAAAAAAGAATAACAGCAACCATGACGGCTAAACTTGAAATATTGTCATTAAGCGCTCAAGTAGGTTTCTTCTTGGTTCACTTTTAATTGTAAGAGAAAAAACTTGATTTATGTTCTCCTCCAGGAGCATTTACGGGCTACTTTGAATTTGAGCTTGAGATACTTAAAGATATTGTTTTGAATTGCACTATGAGGTTGAGAGAATGCTTTTGGATCAAGATTCCTCAATTTGGGTATAGGAGAACAAAGTTGATTGATAGATTCATTCATATAGGTTCCAGATATTTATGTGTATTTCTCTTTACCTTGGGATTCGTCGTTCGTGTGATGAAACCCACCAAGGTTTTTGGAAGTGCAAGGTAAAACGGCACTCAAATACATTAGACAATATTATCAATGAGGTAATTGTGGATAAGACTATGACGAACCTAGTCATATTTGGAATGTGGCAAGCACGAACAAAGTCTGCATCAATCATCATATGCAGTAAACTTTGCAGATTCTATCCCCAGACGACGGTCAGACATGAGAATATGTGATGCAAGTTCGAGAAGTACTTATTGCAAATTTCAACATGACATCAAGAGTCTAAGAGTGTTTCAGAAGAGTATGGAAGTCAAAGAACCAACGCAAGAAAAGATTTAACATTATATTTTAGGTTCTTTTAATCATAATATAATGTATATGTAATTAAGGGGCACTTATGTCTTTTTTAATTTTAGTGAACCCTAACACTATAAATAGAATAGGATGAGAATTATTTGAGGTTAGACACTATTTTAGTTAAATACTCTTTGGTGAGTTTTTTGGGTTTATCCTTTTTTCTTTACATCGGATCTCTCTTGAATATCTTTTGGTAAGATATTCATGTATGAGTTCAATTATCTTCTCTCTTGAATTTATCTTCTTGTTGTTTGTTCAAATTAGAGAATTACAAATCTATATTTGTTAGTCTCTAATTTACTTCAATTGATGGATTGTTCCTTCTTTCTTCTCCATATCCTCACGATTTCTTGATTATCTCTTGAATTTTCTTGTCGTGTATCTCGTTTTACATCAATTGGTGTTAGAGCAAGACTAAGAATTGTTCCTACAATCCTTAATCCTTGGCTTGCATCTTTTGAAAATCCAAAAAAAAAAATAGAAAAAAAATATCAGATTCAAAATTTGTTGAAATTTTTAAATAGGTGTTTTTGGGTTTTCTTGGGGATAGTCCAAAGTAATTGAATATCAAGTTTATTTGGAGTTGATCTTTCCATATTCTCACAAAAAATCTGCGCTACTTAAAGTGCAAAAAATTGAGTTTTGAAGCTATTTTGTGTGAATTTTTGCTCCATCTTATGGATCTAAGTTGTTTCCATCATGGGTAAACTTTATTAGATTTCAATTTTGGGATCTAGGAATGAATTTGGGGTCAAAATTGGATTCACTATTAAGTTATTTCTCATTGTGCGAATTTCCTATAGAATTTGTAGTTTGAGTAATCTTTTTGCCCCAACTCTTTGATTTGAATTGTTTGTTTTATGGGTAAGTCATATTGTGTGTCAATTTCTTTAGCTAGATTACATTGAGTAGAGATTTTGATAATGGCATTAGACCTAATTGTTTGAAAGATTTTCCAGTTTGCTTTTGAATTTAGTAGGATCTTTCATCAGGCCGTTTTTCGGCGACTCTCCGGTGAGAGTCTCTCCGTTGACTACTACTTCGGCGAACCCATGGATGTGAAATCAATTTCCGCCAAACACACAAAACCACCAACACAAACACGTACTGATAAATTACTTGCACCAGGCACCATCAGATTCCGGCGACTCTTATCAGATTCTGAAGAGCAACGTCAGTTTTCGACGAAAATGACTGCCATCTCTTTCTCTCTCTCACTTCTTACATCGACCACTAAAATGGTAGCGGTTTCTTTGGTGGCCCATCAGTTTCGGTGCCCACATCAATTTTCGGTGAGTGACGCTGGTTTCCAGCGAACTGATTGCCCTTTTTTCTTTTCTTCTATTTTCTTTTCTTTGTAACCCTTTTCTGGTAATACAGTCTAGATCTGACACTTCAGGTGGCGACATCAAGATTCTGACGACCACATCTCATTTTTCCGACATCCAGCATATTCTCCGATGACCAGTTACAGGGACGCGGTACAAACAGTAGGGTAAAAGCGGCGACAACAAATTCTGATGACCAATTTCTGCACCAATTTGCTGGAATTCGACAAAACGATCCAGAAAACATCTTCATTGCATCTTCCCCTAGTACCAGGTGCACTCGTTTCACTCTGCTCTAGTTTATTCTTCCATAGTTTATTTGGTATAGGCTTCTTGTCTCTTTTTCTATCCTGATTTCTCTTCTGATTTCTTTTAATTATTCGTATAGGATTACTACTTTTGGTTTCTCCATAACTTAGTAGGTGTGCGTTGCTTGTGAGTAGTATAGTACTTGTTGTTGCTTGTGAGTATCAAGCCTACTTGCTAGTTTTTATTTGCTGATTTAGCTATTTTTAGTCGTACTTTTTTGCTTGTAATGTTTTTTGTCGTCTTTTCTTTATTTTCTTCTATCGTATCCTTTTGAGAGGTGGCTAGGGTAATAGATGGCGGACTAGGGTCATGTCATAGGCCGGGGTCGGGGATGGGATCGAGTCTAGGTTCAAGTCGAGGGTTGGGGGCAAAGGATAGTAGGGCTAGGTGGGATAAAGGTGCTTCTAGGTTGAGAATTGGGTCCTGGAACATAGGGACGCTTCAAGGTAAGTCTATAGAGCTGGTGAAGATTCTCAGAAAGAGGAGGGTTAGTATAGTGTGTGTCCAAGAAACTAAATGGGTAGGCACTAAGGCGAGAGATGTGGATGGATATAAGTTTTGGTACTTGGATAGCGTGAGACGTAGAAATGGGGTAGGTATCTTAGTAGATGAAAAACTTAGGGAGTAGGTGGTAAAGGTTAAGAGAGTCAGTAATAGGTTGATGTCTATTAAGTTGGTTTTGGAAGGGTCTACGGTGAATGTTGTTAGTGTGTACGCTCTGCAAGTAGGTTTGGATGAAGAGGAGAAGAAAGGCTTTTAGGAGGTGTTGGACGAGGTGGTGAGGGGCATCCTGAGCACTGAGAAGCTTTTCATGGAAAGAGACTTCAATGGTCATATTGGGTCTTTGACGAGAGGCTATGATAATGTGCATGACGATTTCAATTTTGGGGAGAAGAATGAAGGAGGAGCTTCTATTTTGGATTTCTCTAGGGCTTTTGGGATGTGGATAGCATTCAAGCTTTTCAAAAAAGAAGGATCACCTTATTACGTTTCGTAGTTTGGTGGCCAAAACTCAAACTTTTTGGTCCTTAGGAAGGGTGATAGAGCGCTATGTAAAGATTGTAAAGTCTTACCTAGCGAGAATCTTTTGACTCAATATAGGTTGTTGGTAATGGACTTGGTAATCAATAAGGGCAGAAAGAAGAGAAGAGTGGAGGCTCGGCCTAGGATTAAGTAGGGAAGCATAACTTTGATTAGTACTTCGGAGATGGGGGAGAAGTTGAGGAGCAAAAGGGCTTGGGAGAGTAGAGGTGATGTGGATAGTATGTGGAAGACGACTTCCAGTTGGATTAAGGAGACCGCAAGAGAGGTGTTGAGTGTCTCGAGAGGTCGATCTAGAAAGCATCGAGGGGAATGGTGGTGGAATAAAGAGGTGAAAATGAAGGAAGAGTCTAAGAAGGTGGCATATGCTAAGTTGGTTGAGAGCAGGGATGATGAGAGACAAACAAATAAGAAGGAATATAAGGTAACTAGGAGAGAGGCTAAGTTAGCTGTTACGACGGCTAAGACAACAGCTTTTGAGAGCTTGTATGCGGCTTTAGAGGAGAAAGATGGGGATAAGAAGTTGTATAGGCTTGCCAAGGACAGGGAGCGGAGGGCTCGTGACCTTGACCAAGTGAAGTGCATCAAGGGAGAGAATGGTATTGTGTTGGTTGAGGATGCCCTCACAGTCCTATTTTCATACACTTTTGAACGATGAGGGGGACAAAGGTTTCATGTTGGGGGACTTGGAGAAATCTGAGGAGTGTCGCAACTATGGTTATTGTAGCCGTATTATGGTTGACAAGGTCAAGGGGGCTATTCATAAGATACATCGGGGTAGGGCGACGGGGCCAGATGAGATATAGTGGATTTTGGGAAAAACACTGGCGGGGTAGGTTTAGAGTGATTAACAAAGTTGTTTAACATTATTTTTAGGGCAGCAAAATGCCTGAAGGGTAGAGATGGAGTACAATGATTCCATTGTATAAGAACAAGAAAGACATCTAGAGTTGTAACAACTATAGAGGTATTAAGTTGTTGAGTCATACTATGAAGGTATGGGAAAGGGTGGTAGAATTAATGCAGAGAAGGAGCGTGACTATCTCTTTAAATCAGTTCGATTTCATGCCAGGTCGCTCGACTACTGAGGCCACTCACCTTGTGAGGAGATTAGTGGACAGTTTCAGGAGAGAAAGACGGACTTGTGCATGGTGTTTATTGATCTTGAGAAGACATATGATAGAGTTCCCCGGGAGATTCTGTGGAGGTGTTTTGGAGGCTAAAGGGGTGTCTGTGGCGTATACTAGGTCGGCTCAGGATATGTATGATGACGCGAAGACTCGGGTGAGGATGGTAGGTAGAGATTCGGAGCACTTCCCGATTTTGATAGGGTTGCATCAGGGATTGACTTTGTGCTCTTTTTTATTTGCCTTGGTGTATGTTATTTGCCGATGATGTGGTACTGATTGACAAGACTTGAGGAGAAGTTAATGATAAGTTGGAGATCTAGAGACAGACCCTTAAGTCTTAAGAATTTCAGTTAAGCAGGACCAAGACGGAGTACTTGGAGTGTAAGTTTAGTTATATGTCACAAGAGGCTGACGTAGTGGTGAAGCTGGAATCTCAGGCTATCCAGAAGAGGGAGAGTTTCAAGTATCTGGGGTCTATGATTCAGGGCAATGGTGAGATTGATGAGGATATCACACATCGTATTTGGGTAGGTGGTTGAAACAGAGGCTCACTTCGGGAGTTTTATGTGATAAAAAAGTGCCCTCGAAGCTTAAAGAAAAGTTCTACAGAGTGGCAGTCCAGTCGGCTATGTTGTATAGAGCGGAGTGTTGGTCAGGTAAGAACTCTTACATCCAAAAGTTGAAGGTGGTGGAGATGAGGATGTTGCGATGGATGTTACCAGGAAAGATAGGGTAAGAAATAAGATTATTCGGGAGAAGGTGAGAGTAGCCTCGGTGGAGAATAAGATGCGAGAAGGTTACGTTGGTTCGGGCATGTGATGAGGAGGGACTTTAATGCTCTAGTGCGGAGGTGTGTGACACTGGCTGTGGATGGCTTTAGGCGGGGTAGAGGTAAGCCAAAGAAATATTAGAGGAAGGTGATTAGGCATGATATGGAGAAGTTATAGCTAACGGAGGACATGACCCTTGAAAAGAAGGTGTGGAGGACGCGTATTAGGGTAGAGGGTTAGGGGGCGATAGTGCGTCAGTTTCTTAATTTGTGTTTGAAGTTTCTTATTCGTGGAGTTGAGTGTTGTGTATGGTTTTGGATAGCTAGTTTTTAGTTTTATCTAGTTGTTGTAGTATTATCTAATGACAAGTGGTGTTAGTTTATTTTGCAGATTGTATAAGTTTATATGCATTTATGTTTGGTGTTTGTTATACTGCTATCGGTCCTAAGCCGGGGGTCTATCGAAAACAGTCTCTCTACTTCATCTGAGGTAGTGGTATGGTCTGCGTACACTCTAACCTCCCTAGACCCACTATGTGGGAATACACTGGGTATGTTGTTGTTGTCGTTGTAGATTACATTGAGCATTAGTTCTACTTGTGTTATCTAGTTATTTTTGTGTCCGATTTCTATTTCATAATAAGTTATTTTGTGCTTTTCTCTTTTAGTTTCTTTGTGTGTTTATTTCATTCATTGTTCGTTAATGTGTTTTGTCCTTTTTTGTTAATAAATCTGAACCGATACTTGAAAGCTTGCTTTGAGCTTATTTGAGATTGTAGAATCGTGAAGAGAGTATGGGATACCCTGAGTGATAAGAGGCTTGAGTAGTGAGATCATTTGAGTATGATCCTAAAAGCCTACGACCTTTGAGTGTATACATGAATGGAAAGAAAATTGAGCGCAATCATTCAAGTGATACACGTAAGGGAGTGACTTGTGAGGTCCATTATTCTTACTAACCATTTTTCTTGTCTTAGTTATGGCTTTACATAGGTTCAGTAAGTTAAAATAAGGTTTGGATGACAATGAAGAAAGGAGAATTTCATCTTATAGTTCTACTTCTTGTAAGAATTATTCTGATGTTTTTCATGATGATGATAGTAGTCATTCTACAAGAAAAAAAGAGCACGAGCCTAAAGAAAGTTTGATTAAATTTGACGTCATTGTAGAGGGATATGAGAGTGGTTGCATATTTGATAACAAATTCAGTGTAGATAAATTATGTTATACCAACTTCATTGATCGCTTCGTGGTTGAGTGGTTGAATATAGCTGTCAGACAAAAAGTTCACCATATAAATATAGTGGAAGGTTAGTTGACAAAGAGAAGCAGATCATTATTTACCATGGATGCTATCAAGGAAGAATTTGGTGTGACGTCTGCCCTTTGTCTACTTGTTTGGTCTGTTTAGGAGCTCCTTGGTTCAAACCTAAGAAATTTTGGTTTGATAAAAAATTTGGAAAAGTTTGTTGTTGTAGATTCGATGGAACGAAAGCACCTTTTAACTCCTAGGGTCATTAAAGAATGTTTAATACCATATGTGGAAGTGAAGAAAGTGAAAGTGAAGACTATTAACTTGAAATACGATGGACAAAGTCATTCCAACAAGTCAAGTGGTCTTTGGAACTTCTAGTGATGCTAAGTTGAGGATTGATGTAAAGAGTCATCCCAATGACTCAAAAGGGGATTCTTGGAGCCTATTGCACTCCTAATGAAATGAGTGAGAAAGTAAAAAAAGGAAAGAAAAGTGAAGGAGTGAATAGTAGCAACTCAAATGATGAAAAAACAAAAGATATTTTGAATACAGTGAGTGAGTGGCTTCAAGAACAAAAGAAAAGAGAGTTGAAAAATGGGAGTAAATTGTCAAGATAAGAAAAGTGAAGCAAGTGAGAGAAAAGAAAATGAGATGAGAGAAAAACAAGAGAGTGTGAGTGAGAAGTCTTCTTATTCTAACTCTACCCTTTTGAATTCTTGTTCTTCTAGTGTTTCCACTTCTTTTGTAGGTATTCTTGAAGAAGAACGCCAAAAGGATGACTCAATATGGAAAGAAATTCAAGAATAGAAACAAGCAAGTCAAGTTGGGACTACTTCGTCAAGTGAGCAAGTTAGTTTAATTTTAGAAAATCAAGGTAAAAAAGGTTCTTTAAGGGTTCATCAAGGTAAAAAGGCTAATCCTAACTCTCTAATTACTATAAAATGAACCAGATAGTGACTTGAGTATGAATGTTAGACTATCTTTTGGTGAGATTGATGATTCTTTACGTTGTGCTAATATGCAAATGAAATGCGGCCATACGCTAGTTGAATATGATTTTAGAGCTAAATTTGTTATTGATTGTAAGCTTAAAGGATTTAAAACTAGTGTTATGTCAAATATGGGAAAACATGGTGTTTCTTTAAAATTGTGTGATGAATATGAATATGGTTCTTCTTTAGCTACTAGGAACACTAAAAATGTGATTGATGATAAGTGTCTTTTTGCAAGTGAGTTTGATCTTAACAATTCTTTATCTTATAAGGACATGGTACTTTTGTAATGGAGCATGGAATATATGATAATATCCTTTTTGATCCTAAAGAGTGTCAAAATTTCCAAATATTTGACAATCCTTTATTTGGTGAAAATATTCAAGAAAATTTGAAAAAAGATATTTGTGTTAATAATGTGAATCATTCTTTGAGTTTTCATAATGTAGATTGTGTGATTCACAATGATCATAATTTGAAAATTGAGTTTGAAAATGTAAGCACTATTGATAAAGTCCAGTTGAATGATTCATTTCTTGTTGACTCGTGTGTACTCGATGAAAGTGATGATCCAAAATTTAAAGAGTGCATGACATATGAAAATGACTCTTGTGGCTTGATTGAGGGTGTTAATTGTTAGGATGTTAGGAAGATAACTCCCAAAGTGTTTGTTGAAATCATTTCTTGTGTTGGAAAGTCCTCCAAAGTTGAAGAACATCTTTTACAGAATGAGAGAGGTACAAGTGATAGTAGTAGTAAATTGATAGATGTTAATTTTCATGTCAATTTATTTACTTACTCTATCTTGTCTTTGAGGATATACATTGGGTAAAAATTTTGAATGCTTCTAGAAAGAAATGTAGATATGATTCATTTGAAGCATTGTAAAATATCCATGTGTGTAAATTTGATGATCCTCTTTTTGATGAGTTTACTAACACTCTTGATTTATTGGTGAAACAACATCAAGAGAGAATCTACAAAGAGGTAAGATACTTGGAAGCTTCTTCTTGGACTACAAAAAGGACTTAGGTGTCGTTGTCTTCTAAAGCCAAGAATGATTTATTTGTATGGCTAGTGCCTATTTTTGGGCTTTCTAAAGCCACAAAGATAAATTTCTATGCCTTTAATCTTTATAATAACAACTTTATTATGATAAGTGAAAGTTCTTTGATGTTGCTATTTGATCCATGTTGTGAGTTACTAAGTGAGAAATTCAATGAAGTTTTGGGGTTGATGTTTGTGTTTGATCTCAAAAATATATACTTGTGTTTAAGATTTGGGAATGATATTGTTAATTCTTTTAATTTTGTAGTTAGAAGAGTACAATCAAATAATGACTTGAGAAACTATTTGGTCCAAGTTATTGAACAAACTAGTTTTGACTTAAAAGTTCTAATGAGTAGGTATTGATTTCTTTAACATATTTTATGATGATGGTATACTTTTGAGTCAAGGCCTTGATAGTTTGCTTGAAAAGTTAATTTTTACGAGATTTTATGATTCTTGGCTCTATCATAAAAGTGTACATTTTTGGAGTAGCATGTAACTTGTTTGAAGACTAATTTTTGGGCTTGGGAACTGTAAAGAACGGATCTTGGGCCTAACTCAACCTCAAAAGCTAACTCATGAGAAAATGATTGTCCAAGTCAATATAAAGAGACCAATTACCCATCCCTTTTCCGGCGTGGGATACTTAACACTCCCCCGCACGCCCAGGCCTCGTTAACTGGAACGTGGACAGTATAATATGGGGCCCAACATCAATGAACAAAGATTTGGGATGGGTCTGGCTCTGATACCATGTAAAGAATAGATATTGGGCCTAACTCAACCTCAAAAACTAACAAATGAGGGGAGGATTGTACAAGTCCATATAAAGAGACCAATTACCCATCCCTTTTCCGACGTGGGATACTTAACAGGAACTAATTCCCTTCAATGTTTAGCAAGGTTTGAATTCGAAGTCGAATTCATTTCAAAAAGGGGAGAATGATGCAAGTTTCGAAAGTACTTATTGCATAGAGAGATTTCAACTTGACATCAAGAGTCTAGTGTGTTTTAAGAGAGTATGGAAGTCAAAAAAACCAACACAAGAAAAGATTAACATTATATTTTAGGTTATTTTGATCATAATATGATATATATGGAATTGAGAGGCATTTATGTCTTTTTAAATTTTAGTGAACCCTAGCACTATAAATTGGATAGGATGAGAATTATCTGAGGTAAGACAATATTTTAGTTATACACTCTTTGGTGAGTTTTGTGGGCACATTGAATATCTTTTGGTAAGATAATTCATGTATGAGTTCAATTCTTCTCCTTTGAATTTATCTTGTAGTTGTTTTTTCAAATTAGAGAATTACAAATCTATATTTGTTAATCTCTAATTTATTTCAATTGTGGGATTGTTTCTTCTTTCTAATCCATCTCCCCTCGATTTCTTATCTCTTGAATTTCCTTATCGTGTATCTCATTTTACATCAATATGACAAAGAACATACCTTTTCCGTATGATTTCTATAATCACAATAAGCTCCATTAACAGCATCTAAGTGCATCTGAAATATTAAAAGAGCATTTGAGATAAATTTCAATGTTCAATAAGCGTTACAGACACTTTGGCAGGTGCAGAAGTTACCCAGTTACTATACAGTTACAAGGCAATGCTAAAATCCTACCAAAAGGTGGTACAACCAACTAAGAGAAACTTATACCATCAGAAATATGAATGCTTAGGAATTAGAAGATGTACCTGGTAAAGAACTTCAAAATCTGAGAGCAGCTTTGCAGTCAAACTATACTCCTGGAAGAGTTATTGAGGACTCAACAAATTTGCAAAGAATGATGCTTTAAGAAACTTCTGAATTTATTATACCTGTTGGATATCTTTATCCATCTTCAGAAGCTCTGCTATTGAGTGCATGGAATCTGCAGCAAGATGCATCCAGCATCTAAGATCCACGTGACGTTCATCTTCATTTGGGTGGGATGCACATGGATAATCATCCAGTCCAGAAGATAAGGTCTGTTGAAGCCAGAGACAGTACGTTCTATGGTTAATTCATGCATGAAGTAAAAAATATCAGCCCCAGGAATGACTTGGGGAGATCACACATTCCACTTAACAGGTTACATGTTCTTTATGCCATTATCTTTCATTACACTGATCCTTTATTTGTTCTATCCTATGCTTAATTTTGTTCATGCTTCCTGAACAATGTCTACCTCTTTTTTTTTTTAGGTATACTATCAAATAAATAAGAGCATCCATGGATGCAACCCTTACAAATTGAATATGTCTTAGCCAAAAGGAAAAACCTAGGAAAAGCATAATCACTGATCCTTGTGGTGCTCTTTCATTTCGGTTGTTTCTTCCTCAGTGTTGATTTATAGTGACAGCTAAATTATAGGAGTAGAATGATATTGAATTGAATGTAATTGTTAATTATTTGATATTGTCTTTCCTTATTTAGTCTTAAGACTCATTGTGTAAGCATCCATTCTCATGGGTACTATATTCATCAAGAAATAAAAAGAAGCGTTTATTCTTGAAATCTTCATGGTACCATAGTCATTTGTGTCCTTTTGAGGTGTGTTATCCCCCTCAGCACTAGGTTTCCATTTTTATCAAAGAGGCTGAGTTTTCTCTCTTGGTTGGTTGTTCGCAGTGTTCAGCGATGTGATGCGGAAAAATGCGAAAAGGCTCCGCATCACACATTATGCGATGCGACCGCATCATTGAAGTGATGCGCAATTTAATTTTAAAAAAATACCTATAGAGCATTGAAATAGTAAGTTATAATTTAAAAGAGCTATAAAGACAATATATTTAAGAAAAAGTTCTAATGAAACACCGATAAATAAGTTCAACAAAGCAAAACAAACCCCCCAAAAAGAAGAAAAATCACATATAAATTAATAATGGTTCATCTAAAGCTCTTCTAGTTCATTAAGGTTGTCCAATTCTTCTATTCCTTGAGTATCAACATAATTCTCATCATTTTCAACTTCCTCATCTTCCTCATCTCCTGTTTCCTTATCATACGAGCTTGAAGTACTAACCCGTAAACCATAACGACGCTCATCAACTCCACTTGCCTCAGCAACAACACTCCACATAAAAGTAGTATCTCTATCAAAAACCGATTCGTCTTCAACATTCTCAATTCCAGTTAGCCATTCATTGGCATCATCAATGTTGTCCAAGCTAATTAGATCAAATCCATTGCGAACATTGTAGCGACTCCTCAAAGTTCTATTGTACTTTATGAACACCAAGTTACTGAGGCGCTTTAGAGTTAGTCTATTCTTCTTTTTGATATGGATCTACAAACAAATATTGGCAAGTAAAAAGTCAAGACATTTGATATATAATATACTTATCTCAAAAGACTAATGTTTTTATTGAAGTCTTACGTGTTCGAATACGCTCCAATTTCTTTCACACCCAGATGCGCTACAAGTTAAACCCAAAATTTTGATCGCGAACTTTTGTAACTCTGGAGTTTCTGAACCATAAAGGCTCCACCATTCAACTATTAAAGTAAAGTAATTATTCAAAATTAGGAACTATAAAGAATAAATTTAAAGTGTTAATTTAATGGAAACATAACTACATAAGTCACTCACCAGGTGACTTCTTGTCTCTTTGTCTTATTGTGGTTGCTATACCAAAAAGTCCCTCAGCATTTGATAAGAACTTATTTGATCGGTTATTTTATCTTGCATATCTTCATCAACAACCATCTTTGCAATGAAAGTATGAAATTCCGTCATCAAATTCTTATTTAGTAAATCATCCTTATGATTATAATAAAGTGAAGGGTTCAAGATATTGCAAGCCGCATGCAACGGTCTGTGGAGTTGATCACTCCACCTTTTATCAATAATGTCAAAAATCTTTGCATATTTATGCTCCTCAGTGAAAAAGATTTTAATAACCTCCTTAGCCTTACTCATTGCTTCATAAACGTAACCCATTGATGGTTTTGCCTCACCATCTACCAAACGAAGAACTGTAACCAAAGGGCCACATATTTTAAGAGCATAAGCAACACTATTCCAAAAGTGGAATAAAAGCCTTATCTGTGTAGCTTATTTTCCTAACACTTCTTTTGCAAATTTACTTTTATTCCATTCTTCTGAAATGAACATGCTTCTCAAATTTGACTTTTGCTTGAACAATCTCTTTAGGTCAAGAAAGCAGTAGAAAATCTTATTTTGCCAGGTTTCACCAAGTTTCTTTGATTAGTAAATCTTCTCATCATATTCAACAATAAAGGCCTTTGCACAATGTAAAAATGTACCTTAACTGCCTTGGTGAAAACACCTTGAAAAGACCTTTGTTTGAAAATATCCCCAAATATCAAATTCACACAGTGGGCTGCACATGGAGTCCAATATATGTGAAGCAACACTCCTATTATCATGGAACCAGCCTTCATATTTTCAGATGCATTATCTGTAACAACTTGGACAACGTTCTCTGGCCCAATCTTCTCTATGCTACTCTTAAACAAAGAAAACATCTTGATGGAATCAGTGGACGAGTCCCTAGCATCAATTGAATCAAGAAATAAGCTTCCTCTCAGAGAATTGACCAACACGTTTATGAATATTTTTTCGGTTCTTGTTGTGCATTTATCCATCATAATAGAACATCCGAACTTGTTCCATTCCACCCGATGCTCCTCGACATTTTTTTGTGTTTCTTCCACTTCTTTATTTAAATAAACGACAGTAACCTCGTGATAAGTGGGTGGCTTCATCCCCGAACCATATTGGCCTATGGCCTCGATCATGTCTGCAAAAGTGTCATAATTGACATAATTAAAAGGCAGCCCTACATCATACATCCACCTTGAAAAGGCCACAACAACACGTTCCCTCAAAATTCCCTTGGCTACAACCTACAAATTTTTACCATTTTTCCCGATTCATTTCCTGGCTTCAACGGATAGTAAGTATATATTGGACCTTTTGTACCTGTTGATCCATAACTTGAAGAAACTGATGAATTTTGTGAGTGTTTTTGTGATTTTGAAGGAAGTGACAAATCTGCAGCTTCTTCTTCCTTTATTTCATCATCATCAAGATCAGTAACTTGTGGAGGAGATAACATTTGACGTTTTAGGTCCTTTTTTCGCTCAACATAGTCTTTAATTTCTTGTCTCACCGCATCTAGACACTTCTTACATTATTGTACATCACTACTATTCCCAAGAAGATGTTGTTTATGGCAATAAATTTCGACATTAAACGTCAAGCCACAAAAAATACATGTGACTTAATTCCTATTGGTCTTACTTTCTCTTTTACCATATTTCCAAGCTGGATTAGACATTTTATAATTACTGTAAAGAAAACATGAGAAATAAATTTAATAAAAAACACAATAAAAAGTTAATAGTAAATAAGGAAAAATAGATTTTAAGGAGTGAATAGTTGATAAAAAAAAAGCAAAAAAAAAAAATAGCACATGCAGCAGAAGTAACAACCAAAAAAAGACCCTAAGAACAGTTGATAAAATTGGATGGTGCAGGTACCTATCTTGCTTGGTCAAGATCAAATCTAGGAAATTGGTTGGGTATATCAGAGGCAGTGTTATCAAAAGTGAAAAACATCAAAAAGCTCTAAGGCCTGTTAGGGCTTAAAGTGCAAATAAAAGAGTGGGCTTCAATAAAAAAGGCGCAAAGGAAGAAAAAATACAATATTTATGTCTAGTCCAAGACTAAAAATAATAAGCATGAAACAACCTTTCTACTTCTTCAGAGGTAGTGGTATGGATTGCGTACATCTTACCCTCGTCAGACCCCACTATGTGGGAGTACACTGGGTTTGTTGTTGTTGTTGTTGTTGAATGACAAATATATGAACAAGAAATTGAAAAACAATTACGATAAAGTGATATATCAATTGTTTAGTGTCGCCTCTTCAAAAATGGCTCATTGGCGAGGAAGGGAATGCCTTAGAAACTTGATGACGACAGTGAAGCGCACATAAAGCGACGCGATGTGCTCAACACATTATCACGAGAGAAAAGAAAGCACCTATTGTGACAGATTCCAGCTATAGTCAATGGGATTATGATAATTCCCTTATGATGACATGGCTTCTCAACAATTGTCACGACCCAAACTAGGGCCTGGCCGTGACGGACATCCCGAATCATGAAGACCAAGAACGCCCTTCTCTATCTGGTAATCATGCACAACATTCATATAATAAAAGAAGATGCGGAAACATAATCTGCTACGGAAACATAGTCAATTCTAAATTCAACATAAGTATGGAAATTGTAAATCAACTACATCTAAATAACATCTGACTCAGTCTACAAAATCTCTACTACATGAAAATCTGACAACTGTCTGAAACTGGGACAAGGCCCCCAGTAGACCAAAACTGAAATAAGTGACATAATCTGAAAAGACAGGCCTTTTAAAATAGAGAAGGCTCACCACTGCACAATATGATCAGCCGTCTGAATTATCTACTGCTTATCTGGACCCTTAGACTGAGTCTCAAAACCTGAGAGGTAGGGGAGAGGGGTTCAATACAAATGTACTAGTACGCAGAGCATATCCAAAATAATCATTTAATATACAACATATATGAGAGAAATTTAAAACAGTTCATGAGTATATCAAATAGTAAGAATTCACATGGGCATTTTAAAGACTCTGTAAAAATTATCTCAACTTTGAGAAATCTGTGTTACTTCTGTGCTAGGTGGTATGCCCTACAACTCTAAAAAATTCCATGGGCTATATGGAAACTACAATTACCTCGGCAGCGAATCCCCCAACCCAAATGTGCCGCAAGGGTCGGAGTCTCTGAATCTACTACGCCACACGGTCGTCGCCAGCGTACAATAATAATCTACCCGTATCGGAAAATACGGTTTCAGGCTAAGAGTTGCTTGAACTCACGCCTACTTCGGGTAATCACCTAACCCTCTTTAAGGCCCTATTTAAAACTCTGTCAAAACATATCTCTGAAAACATGCTCTGAAAACATAATCTGTTATGGCATAAATACATATGGTATTGTCATACCATTGACATGCAAGTCACATCTCTGAGCCATTATTAGTCTATCATAAATCTCTGTATTCAAAACACAAGTTTTGAGACCAACATTTCAATAATTCAATTCAATGAATCCTTTTTTTTTTCAACCTCATGTAGACACATGCAATCCTTTCTCGTACACACAAGAGCATATTAATATCAAGAAACACCCTCTCAATGATTTCAAATCATGTTCAAATGCCATGATATTGCAAAAAACATCTTTCAAATCACAAAATCATAATCTTTAATTCAATACAAGAGAGGGAGTTCATAATTTTTGCTCTCAACAATCTTAAATCTCAAATTCATACATATACATATACATATATATATATATATATACATATACATATATATATATATATATATATATATATATATATATGTAAATCAATTTAGGGGAAAAGATCACAAGGCCAAAGAAATAGTAGCATTGAAACTTTCGAAATGCTTAATCAATAATATAGTTTTCAAACCCCCATAAAATACATGTATCAAAACCTTTAAATTATGCTTTAACAATTTCAAGCTCAGGTAGTTTTTTTTTTTTAGGATAAACCTCACGTACCTCGATTACGAAGAATAAGGGATGATCCTTGAAGCCTACGGTTTGAGGATTCCAAATCTTCAGTCAATTTTGAAAACCCACAGTTGAATCTTGAGTTTCTTGGAGGAGAAGTATATGAAGTAAGGTTTTGTTTTGAGGAAAATCTAGAGAATGTCATATATTCTACTTGTAGAGGTCTTAATCTACTGTTTGGAAGTTTAAAGAGGCTTGGAAAAAGTCCAAATTACCCTTATTAACTTCTGAACGAAGATGGAAAAAATTAAACTGGGAACCCAATTTTGTGGACCACCGCAACGTGCCACTATCGCGGTGGCTCTTTGGAAATTGACGAGTGGGAAATTGGGATCCTTCTCGACGCACCACTATCGCGGTGTCCCACTAGAATTTGATAATTGCTAATTAAACCGTCTCCATGGAGCGCTAAACACTAGAATGACGATGTTTTACGACTAGCACATAAAATAGCAATAAATTCTTCACTGAGTGTCCGTTTTGGACGAATCTTATATCGACGGAAAGCTTATTCAGTCATCTACGTAATAAAAAGTTTAAATATAAGGAATTCCATAGGGAAATAAGTATAAATCATTCTAGAAGACAATTCTTGGTATTCTAGGGACAAAATTTAGCTAAGAAAAACTTCGGGGCATTACAATATCCCCTTTGGGAACATTCATCCCCGAATGTTGACGCGGGATATAGACAAGTCTAATTTCAAGCATACTAAGGCATAGAAAGAATAAGGCAAGGATTGTACCTTCCATTTCGTCATCTATTGGATCAAAATGGTTGGGGTATCTACCTCTCATGTCAATTTCTAATTCCTAAGTCGCTTCTTCAATTTTCTGGTTTCTCCACAACACTTAACTGTGGCTATCTCTTTGTTCCTCAATCTTCTAACGTGGTGATCCAAAATCTCTACATGCTTTTCTTCATAGGATAAGGAGTCTGTCACTATGATTTCTTTGACAAACAATACTAAAGAATGGTCACCAACACACTTCTTTAACATAGATATATGAAATACCGGATGAACAGAACCCAAACTTGCAGGAAACTCTAACTCATACGCAACTCCACCTATCCTTCTCGCAATATAGTATGGTCCTATATAGCGAGGACTCAGCTTAACTTTCTTCCAAAATCGCATGACTCCCTTCATGGGAGAAACCTTGAGAAACACCCAATCTCCAACCTCGAACTCTAGATCTCTTCTCCTAACATCGACGTAGGACTTCTGATGACTCTTAGCTATCTTAAGTCATTCTCTAATGACTTTCACATCCTCTATTGCCTGATGAACAAGATCAGGCCCAAATATCTGCGTCTCACCTACTTTATACCACCCTATTGGTGACCTACATCTTCTCCCATACAATGCCTCAAATGGTGTGCCATCTTGATATTGGAATGGAAACTATTATTATATGCGAACTCTATCAATGGCAAGTGCTCTACCCAACTACCTTTAAAATCAATCACGTAGGCCCTCAACTTATCCTCAAGGGTCTGGATGGTGCGCTCAACTTGCCCATCTGTCTGAGGGTGGAAAGTCGCGCTCAAATTTACTTGGGTACCTAAACCCTTTTGAAGAAAACTGTGTACCTTTGTCAGATATGATGGACACAGGTGCCCCATGCAAACGAACTATTTCTACAATGAACAGCTTGGCATAATCCTCTCCTGAATAATTTGTCCTGATAGATAGAAAGTGAGTTGACTTGGTCAACCTATCTACAATCACCCAAATAGAATCATACTGGTTTCGGGACCTCGTAAGTCCTGTAATGAAGTCCATATTAATCATCTCCCACTTCCACAAAGGCAAAGCTATCTCTTGAGAAGAAACACCAGGCCTCAAATGTTCCACTTTAACTTGTTGACAATTCAAACACTTGGCAACATAGTTAGCCACATCACGCTTCATATTATTCCACCAATAAATGGTTTTCAAATCCTGATACATCTTAGTAGAGCCAGGGTGAACAACATACCTCGACATGTGGG
Source organism: Capsicum annuum (assembly GCF_002878395.1). NCBI lineage: Eukaryota > Viridiplantae > Streptophyta > Magnoliopsida > Solanales > Solanaceae > Capsicum > Capsicum annuum. The sequence continues at coordinate 74,573,579 of NC_061121.1, forward strand.
CTTCGTCAAGGATTCTCTTCCTCGGACCATCTACATCTGGCACACACAACCTACCCTGGTATCTCAAAATACCATCACCACCAATTTCAAATGACATTACCTTTTGTTGACCCACATCTTTCTTAATCTGCATCAAGATGGGATTTTCAACCTGCTTCTCTTTAACTTCTGCACAAAGCGAAGATTTAGCTATCTCATGAACAACCACTCCTCCTTTCTCGAAATCCAAAAGTCGCACTCCTAGATTTGCAAGTCAGTGAATAGCCTTCACCATCTCCCTCTTTTCTTTCCCTACAAGAGAAAAGACTGCCTATAGATAACCTGCTGAGGGCATCGGCTACTACATTTGCCTTGCCCAGATGATAGTGCAAGCTCACGTCATAGTCTATTAAGAGTTCCAACCATCGCCTCTGCCTGATATTTAATTCTTTCTGCGAGAAAACATACTGTAAACTCTTGTGGTCAGTAAATATATCAACGTGTACCCCATACAAATAGTGCCGCCAGATCTTAAGTGCAAAAACCATAGCTACTAACTCCAAGTCATGAGTAGGGTAGTTCCGCTCATGCACCTTCAATTGCCTAGATGCATAAGCCGCTATCTTACCGTGCTGCAAAAGAACACATCCAAGTCCCACTCGGGACGCATCATAGTATACAATAAAACCTTCAGTACCCTACGGAAGAGTTAAAACAGAAGCAATAGTCAACTTGACTTTCAACTTCTCAAAACTATTCTCACTAGAGTCGAACCACAAAAACTATACCTTTTTCTGAGTCAATTTAGTAAGAGGTGCAACTATGGAAGAAAAACTCTTGACGAATCTTCTGTAATAACCCACCAAACCAAAGAAGCTCCGAATGTCGGTTGGAGTCGTGGGCCTGGGCCATTTTCTTACTGCCTCAATCTTTTAGGGATCAACCTTAATCCCCTCACAAGACACAACATGCCCAAGAACGCAATAGCATTCAACCAAAATTCATACTTGGAAAATTTTGCATACAGTTTATGATATTTAAGGGTCTGAAGGATGATTCGGAGGTGATTGGCATGGTCCTCCTCACTCTTAGAATATACCAAAATGTCATCAATGAATACAATGACAAACAAATCTAGAAACTGACAGAAAACCCTATTCATTAGATCCATAAAAGCTGCAGGGGCTTTAGTCAACCCGAAGGACATGACTAAGAATTCATAATGACGGTATCTAGTTCGGAAAGCTGTTTTGGGAATATCTAACTCTCTAACTTTAAACTGGTGATATCCCGAATGAAGGTCTATCTTTGAAAAACATTTAGCACCCTGACGTTGATAAAAAAGATCATCAATCCTAGGAAGGGGATATTTTTTTTTAATCGTGACCTTATTCAACTAGCGGTAATCTATGTACATACGAAAGGAACCGCCTTCCTTTCGCACGAAAAGTATAGGTGCACCCCAGGGAGACACACTGTGGTAGATAAAACCTTTATCTAAGAGATCTGCTAGTTGTTCTTTCAGCTCTTTTTGCTCTGCAGGAGCCATCCTATATGGCGGAATAAAAATAGGACGGGTATCTGGTAATAAATCAATACCAAACTCTATCTCCCTATCAGGTGGTATTTCTGGGAGATCATCTGGAAAGACTTTCGGGAATTTATTCACTACGAGGACAGATTGAAGAGGGAGACTTTCGGCACTAGAATCTCTAACCCGAATAAGATGATACAAGCAACATTTGGAAATAAGTTACGGGCCCTGATATAAGATATGAAGTGCTCTCTAGGATCTAGAGAATGTCCCTCCAATTCTATGGGCCCTAAGATAAGATATGAAGTGCCTTCTAGGTGCTAGAGAATGTCCTTCCCATTCTATCACAGACTCATTTGGAAAAGAAAAGGTGACTCTTCGGGTCCTACAATTCAAAGTGGCATAGCACGAATGGAGCCAGTCCATCCCTAAGATGGCATCAAAATCAACCATATCAAGTTCAATGAGATCTACCTCAGTAACCCGGCTGAAAATAGACACAACACAATTTCTATACACCCTCCAAGCCACAATAGAATCTCCCACCAGGGTGGAAACCAAAAAAGGTTCACCAATCACATCAGGCTCAAACCAAAAACCAACAGCCACGTATGGGGTCACATAAGACAAAGTAGACCCGGGATCAAGTAATAAATACATATCACGAGAAAATACTTTTAACGTATCGGTGACTACATCTGGTGAGGCTTCTGCCTCCTGGCGGTTGGTCAAAACATACAACCGGTTCTGACCATTTTCGATGGCTGAAGTGGCACCCTTCTGAGGTGGTGGTGCAAATGAATTCGCCTGCAACTTGGCTCCTCCAACATTACTCTTTGCTGCCAGACAGTCTCTCTGGATATGGCCTGGTTGGCTGCATGAATAACACACCAAAGCAGCAAACTGACATCTTTCTAGATGATTCCTCCCGCATCTCCCACAGTGAAGATAGGACCGAGAGGTCTGGGATACACTTCCCAGCGACTACACACCCTGCATCCTCGACCCCTGACTAGACTAAAATTTCTAGGTGCGCTGCTTTTTTATGGGTCTGGACACTGGAGAACTAGCTGCCGACTGTGCATTACCCCAATTCTTTTTCTTTTGCCATTTGCTGCCCTAATTACCGCTCTGCTGCTGACTATGACTTTGGTCTGTCGCTCTGACTCTCTTTGCATGCCTGTCCTTTTCCCTAGATTCAGCTATCTTTTTCTTCTTCTCCTAAACTTGTTGCATGTGGACTGACAGTCTAGCAAAGTCCATATCCCTGTTCAGCATAGCTCCCTAACACTCAAGCACCAGATCATCTGAAAGGTCAGAAGAAAACTTCCTTATTCGGGCCCTCATACTACTCGTCATCTCAGGAACATAACGGGCCAGTAGGTTAAACTTTAAAGTATACTCCTAAACACTCATCTCAACCTGCTTAAGGTTCATGAACTCCTCTGATTTAGCTTCCCTCAGCTTCAGAGGAAAGAATCGGTCAAGAAAAGTTTCCACGAACTCGTCCCAAACTGTGGGCTCAACACTGTCACCCTTCGTATCTTCCCACTCATTGTACCATTGGTTTGCCAAATCCTTTAGCTAGTATGCTGCTAGCTCAACACCCTCCACCTGATTAATATGCATTACTTAGAAAATCTTCTCCATTTCATCTACGAACTCCTGTGGAGCCTTCTACCTTAGCGCCACAGAACTTGGGCGGGTTCATTCTCATGAACTGGCCCACTCTAGTAACTTTACAAATAACAGATGCAGACCAAGTATCCTCCGACCTCTGAGTCTGTGCAGCTACCAGCTGTGCAAGCAGGTGAATAGATTGTCTGAATTCAATATTAGAAACCTCTCTTTCAAGAGGCTGAGTGTGATTGGCCCCCATCCGGGAAGCTCTGGGAGGATTGGTCGGTACAGGAGGTACTCCTAGAATAGAAACAGGTTTTGAGGTATGAGCTCTGTTATGGGTCCGCATCCTATGGGTGGGACGAACTTCATCATCTTGAGCATTAACGTTGGTGTGATGGGGAGGCATCGCTGGTTTTTTGAAAAGCAAGAGGTTATTGATTAGGGGACATATTAGACTCTGAAGCACGAACTAAATCACAAAGAAGAGAAACATTCTTAAATGCCTAGTACCCTCCTGCTTACAAGTGTGGCATGCTACACACCCATAAATAAGACTCTACCAGACGCGATTTCGCAGACACCATAGGGCTATGAACCGTGCTCTGATACCAAGTTTGTCATGAGCCGAACTAGGGCCTGGCCATGATGGACATCTAAACCATGAAGGCCCAGAACACCCTTCTCTATTTGGTAATCATGCACAACATTCATATAAGAAAAGAAAATATGGAAACATAATCTACTACGGAATCATGGTCAATTTTTAATTCAACATAAATATGGAAACTGTAATCAACTACATTTAAATAACATTTGACTCAGTCTACGAAATCTCTGCTACATAAAAATCTGACAACTGTCTGAAACTGGGACAAGGCCCCTAGTAGACCAAAACTGAAATAAGTGACATATTCTGAAAAGACAGGCCTTTTAAAATAGAGAAGGCTCACCACTGCACAATCTAATTAGCTGTCTAAATTATCTACTGCTTATCTGGACCCCTAGACTGAGTCTCAGAACCTGAGAGGTAGGGAGAAGGGGTCAATACAGATGTACTGGTACGCAGAGCATATCCAAAATAATTATTTATTATTTAACATATATTAGAGCAATTTAAAACAGTTCATGAGTATATCAAATAGTAAGAATTCACATGGGCATTTTAAAGACTCTGTAAAAATTATCTCAACTCTGAGAAATCTGTGTTACTTCTATGCTAGGTAGTATACGAAACTGTCATTAACTTGGCAGCGAAGCCCACAACCCAAGTGTGCCGCAAGGGTCGAAGTCTCTGAATCTACTACGCCATACAGCCGTCGCTAGCGTACAATAATAATCTACCCTTATCGGTAAATATGGTGTCAGGCTAAGAGTTGCTTGAACTCGCGCCTTCTTTGGGTAACCACCTAACCCTCTTTAAGCCCCTTTTTAAAACTCTATCAAAACATACAGTCTTTGAAAACATACTCTGAAAATATGCTTTGAAAACATAATCTGTTATGGCATAAATACATATGGTATTATCATACCATTGACTTGCAAGTCACATCTCTGAGCCATTATTAGTCTATCATAAATCTCTGTATTCAAAACACAAGTTTTGAGACCAATATTTCAATAATTCAATTCAATGAATCCTTTTTTTTACAAACCTCATATAGACACATGGAATTCTTTCTCGTACACACGAGCAGTTTTAAATCAAGAAACACCCTCTCAACAATTCCAAATCATGTTCAAATGCTAGGATATTGCAAAAAATATCTTTCAAATCACAAAACCATAATCTTTAATTCAATACAAGAGAGGGAGTTCATAATTTTTGCTCACAATAATCTTAAATCTCAAATTCATACAATTAGGGGAAAAGCCCACAAGGCTAAAACAATAGTAGCATTGAAACTTTCGAAATGCTTAATCAATAATATAGTTTTCAAACCCCTATAAAATACATGAACCATTAAATCATGCTTTAACAATTTCAAGCCCATGTAGTTTTTTTTCTTTTTTTTTAGATGAACCCCACGTACCTCGATTACGAAGAATAAGGGATTATCCTTAAATCCTACAGTTTGAGGATTCCAAATCGTCAATGAATTTTGAAAATCTACGATTGAATCTTAAGTTTCTTGGAGGGGAAGTATATGAACTAGGGTTTTTGTTTTGAGGAAAATCTTGAGAATGTCATATATTCTGCTTGTAGAGGTCTTAATCAACTGTTTGGACATTTTAAGAGGCTTGGAAAAAATCCAAATTACCCTTATTAACTACTGAACGAAGCTGGAAAAAATTAAACTGGGAACCCGATATTATGGACCACCGCGACGCGCTACTATCGCGGTGGCTCTTTGGAAATTGATGAGTGGGAAATTGGGATCCTCCGTGACGCGCAACTATCACGATTTCCCACTGGAATTTGACAATTGCTAATTAAACCCTCTCCACGGTGCGCTAAACACTAGAATGACGATGTTTTATGACTAGCACATAAAATAGCCATAACTTCTTCACCGAGTGTCCGTTTTGGACGAATCTTATATCGACGGAAAGCTTATTCAGTCATCTACTTAATGAAAAGTTGAAATCTAAGGGATTCCACAGGGAAATAAGTATAAATTATTCTAGAAGCCAATGCTTAATATTTTAGGGATAAAATTTAGCTAAGAAAAACTTTGAGGCATTACAACAATATGCACTCTCGAAAGCCTTGTACGGAATAGAAACAATTTTCTAGAGCTTTGTTTGACAGATTTTGTAAAGTACCGATCTCCTTAGGTTACCAACAAAGAATGTTGATTACACCCTTATCATTATACATCAAAAGGGTAAACCCGCTCTTCTCATAGTTTAGGTTAATGACATAGTAGAGATAGGAGATAACAAAGAGGAGATAACCCAATTGAAGAAGTTGTTGACACAATAATTCAAGATCAAAGATCTTGGAAAACTGCAATACTTCTTGGGAATTGAGGTTTCTAGATTAAAAAAGGAATATTTATTTCTCAAAGGAAGTATATTCTATACCTCTTAAAAGAAACTGGCATGATAGGCTGCAAACCAATAGAATCGTCCGCTGAAAACAATCATATGCCAGTTTATTGAGTCTAGTGGTCGGAAGAATCATTAATCTCTATCACACTAGACCAGACATAGCCTATTCAGTTAGCCTGGTGAGTTAGTTAATGCATGATCCCCGAGATCCTCATATGCAAGAAGCCTCACATTTTGCGATATCTGACGTCGTCTCCAGTGAAAGGTCTACTTTCTCCAGACATGGTCACCTCCAAATCCGGTTACTATTGTAGGAGAAAACCTGGTTAATTGGAGAAGCTCAAAGTGAAGTGTAGTTGCTAGATCAAGTGCGGAAGCAAAATATAGAGTTATGGCCTAAGGTGTTTGTGAACTTTTGTGGTTACAAAAGCTACTACAAGAATTGAGATTGTTGAATAAGGAGAATTTCCTTGTATTATGACAATAGGACTACAACCAGTAAAGCTCAAAATCCAATCCAACATGATGGAACAAAGCATCTTAAAATTTATCGACACTACATCAAAGAAAAAGTTACAAGTGGTATCTTGAGTTTGGTCAATGTGTCATCGAAAAAGAAACTAGCAGATGTGTTTACCAAAGACCTCAATAAACAGACTTCTCATATGCTTGTTTACAAGTTAGGTATGTGCGAGATCTTTGCACTAACATGTGGTGGAGTAGAATGTATTGTACTGAATGTAATTAATTGAAATTGATTAGAATTGAATATGTGATATTATCTTCCATTATTTAGTCTTAGGACTCGATGTATAAGTACCCATTCTCATGGGTTGTATATTTATCAAGAAATACAAAGAAGCTATTCTTCTTATGTTCAGTTTTTTCCCTAAAATTCCCCAAAAGCCTAAAATTGTTGAGATTCATTATGACATCAGGTTCTAATTGCGTTTATCCTTCTTCAAGTCCATAGAATAAATAGACAGATCTGGTTGTGAAAAGAGACTATATTAATTGTGAAAGAATAGAAAACTTTGTTCATGATGGCAGTGTGAGGCCTCTCACCAGAGGCAGAAGCTACTCTGTTGTGGATGTGTTTGCGAGCAAGACATATGTCCGCAGGAAGGACAGTTAAATTAAGAGATTAATTTTATTATTAGTAGCTTTATTTATTATTCTAAAATAGGATTCATGCTAGCGGTCGTTATTAGTCTATAATAGGGTTTTATGTTTCCTAATTTCATAAGGATTAGGCTTCTTATTTGTTGTAATAAAGACTCTTATTAAAGGAGAGAATTGGAGAATAAAACTTGAGCAGAATTTCAACGAGAATCAAGAGATCAGAGTTCTCTCCCACTGAACTCTAAGGTTTCAGTCTCCCTTTTAACGAGCTGAATTTATATATCAAATATCTTTATACAAAATAGGTCGTTCTAGGAATTCTAACAAAAGTAAAGGGAAATCAAAGGCAATTGATTCAGATTTTCCTATTAATCGTCCTGTGACTCTATCCTTTGCGAAAAATCGTAACAATTTGGTACCAAAGCCTTTCACAATGAACGATAAGATCAATTCTAGATTCCATGAAAAATATGAGATTACAGAAACCTTAATAAATTCGAAAATTGTAGCTATGAAATGACGTCTCAGTAAAAGAACTATTCAAGTCATCAAAGAACAATTTTCGAGCATGGGAATTGGATCCACAAAATCAGAAACTCATGGAACTGAGTCGAGCAGCACTGTGACGACTGGAAAATCAACAAATTATGCTACTAAAGGCAATACTCTGCCTATTCCAATGATGGTGACCAAAATCATCAAACATATGGTAATTCCCATTCAACAATACCAAGGTATACAAGGATGGACTTTCCTACTTATGATGGTACCGATGACCCATTAATTTGGGCACATCATTGTGAATAATTTTTTGAAAATCAACACACAATCAAAGTAGAAAAGGTTGGAGTGGTTGGGTTTCAGATGTTGGGAGAAGCACAGTTATGGTATTATCAGCTTAAACAAGCTAAGGGCCCAATGACATGGAAAGAATTTCAAAAACATTGCTTCCAGCGATTCAAACCTCTTGAAAGTAGCAACCCGATGGGCGAATTGGTCACGCTTCGGCAAACTAGTATAGTTGAAGCTTATCAACGTCAGTTTCAAGAAAAGTTGGCTAGGGCTAGTCATCTTATACCAGAAAACTTGCTAGGAATATTTATGGCAGGTTGGATTATTCAATCAGAATGGGCGTGCAACTTCTCAAACCACCTGACTTATCAGCAGCTATGAGTTTAGCTCGGGCTTTAGAACAGAAACAACAATTGCATAAAGTTAGCAATATCTGCAAGGTGGGCATGGCAGCAATCCCGAACAAGTCTTGGCAGCATGGTAATTTCGGTAAAGTTTGCTACTAGTTTAGTTGGTTCATCTACCTTTACTAGTACCTATACATGCAACCAAACCCCTTTTGTCAAGCGATTAACTCGGACAGAGATGGTGGAGTGAAGAGCTAAGGGATTATGCTATAATTGTGAAAAACAATAAAGGATTATGCTAAGTGCAAACGACTTTTCTAGCTGGAATTGGATGATTCAGTTGATAGCACGATACCAGATATTCTTGCTAATAAAGAGAAGGTTCCCTGCTTGGGGGTCTGCACGCGGGTAACAATTTCCATTGGTGACCATTGCTTTATTGTAGATTTTTATGTTATTACATTGGATGGGTTTGATATTGTTTTAGGAGTTAAGTGGTTACATACCTTAGGTCCTATACTTTGGGATTTTGCAGAACTTACTTTGAGGTTTTCGCTGGAAGGTAAATCAATTTTGCTTCAACAACAACAGTATTGTGAGAAGGTTTTGTATTTGTTACGAAAGGCAACTATGGATGAGCAATAATTGAAATACCTTTTGACCGAGTTCGATAATTTATTCCAGGAACCTACAAGTTTACCACCATTGCGATAATGTGATCATCGCATCAGTTTGTTGGCCAGGATAACACCTGTAGTTGTTCGTCCTTATCGATACCCTCATCGACAAATAGATGAGATTGAGAAGCAATGTAACCAGATGTTGCAGCAAAGATTTATATGACCAAGCAACTCCCCTTTTTCTTCAGTAGTGTTATTGGTATCCAAGCAAGATGGATCTTGGTGCCTTTGTGTTAATTATCATAAATTGAATGCTAAAACAGTAAAGTACAAGTTCCCAATTCCTGTTGTGAACGAGCTACTTGACGAGTTACACGGGGCCAAGTACTTTACTAAATTGGATTGGAAGTCTGGATACTATCAAGTACGCATATCTACTGTAGATGTGGAAAAGACAGCTTTTCGGACTCATCACGGGCACTTTGAGTTCCTTGGCATGCTGTTTGGGCTCACTAATGCACCATCCACTTTTCAATCTTAATGAATGAGGTGATTCATGAATACTTATGCAAATTTTTGTTGGTTTTCTTTGATGAATCTTAATTTATAGTTGTAGTTAGGAGGAACATTTGGTTCAGTTATCCTTTGAGCAAATTGTTCGCTTACATGGGATACTGGAAACTATTACTTGTGATAGAGATGTGGTTTTTACTAGCACTTTTTGGAAGGAACTTTTCCGCTTGAATGATGCTAAATTATAATTCTCCTCTGCTTATTATCCACACACAGATGGCCAGATGGAGGTCGTTAAGCGTACTGTGGAGATGTATCTTCATTGCTTTGTGGGTGATTATCCTCGAAAGTGGGTTGATTAAGTTCCATAGGCCGAATTTTGTTACAACCCATCTTTTCATTCAATATTGCAGACCATACCCTTCAGGGTTGTTTATGGTCGTGACCCACCCCGTTTGCTTTCTTATGTACCAGGGACAAGTTGAGTAAAAGCTGTTCAGAGTGCATTGCTGGATCGTCATAACGTTTTGGGTGATATCCGGAATCGGTTATAGGCAGCCCAACAACGAAAGAAGGAATAATATAATAAGGGTCATCGTGATGTATAATTTGCTCCGGGAACACTTGTTTGGCTTCTTTTACATCCCTACAGACAACGGTCCACTCGATTGAGTATTTACAATAAGTTGTCCCCCAAATTTTATGGTCAGTTTTCAATCTTAAGTCAAATTGAACAGGTTGCATATGTGTTGGATTAGCCAAGTTACAGTCGAATTCATAATGTTTTCCGTGTTTCCCTTTTAAAGGCATTCAAAGGTGAACACCGTCCACCTATGACAGCGCTACCACCTCTGAAGGATGGCCGAGTAGTTCCTCCACCTGCTGCAGTCATTAGAGCTCGTGTCAATCGTGGTAAAAAGGAGATTCTTATACAATGGACAGGTATGCCAGATGAAAAAGCTATGTGGGAGGATGTAGACTCTTTTCGGTAGGTTTATCCATCGTTCGAGCTTGAGGACAAGATCTTTCAGCATGAGGGGGGTATTGTTTTGTACGGCGAAAGGCGATAAGAGGTGACAAGGCCCCGCCTCACCACGCGGCGAGGTGAGCAACGAGGCGATCGCCTTTTGAATATACGACGATAATTAATATAAAAAATTAAAATAATATATAAATGATCAAAATTTTAATAACGCTAATATATTAGAAAATATTTCAAGAATTAAAAATATATAGTATATAGATACTAAAAGTCTAGAACTTAAATTACTCAACAATTCAATATCCTATCAAGTATTGTTTGAATCGAGTAATGCCGCCATTCGTTGTACGTCGACAAAAATTACAAATCACCGCATCTTTTGTCGGTCCTTGTGTACCATAATTCCATCCTATGTCCTTTTGTTTGCTACTAGTAGATTGGGACGTCATTGAAATTGAAAGTTGTTAATGATCAAATAATTTAATTAATATATTAATATTACCATCATGCTATGTTAATTCTACAATCAACATAAGTTATTAAAAAAATTACATAATAAGTTATAAGAAAAAAAAGAAGTATATTAATATTACCACTGGTTAAGTATATTTATATAATAAGTATATTAAAAAAAATTACATAATAATTATATTAATATTACCACTGGTTATAATAGTAACATGTAACAATGCATGTGAGCATGTCACAAGTTCACTGTTACAGATGATGTCGGCCGCCGAAAAATAGAAGAAAAAAAAGATAAAAGAGGAAGAAAAAAAATAACAGCACCAAAAGGCATATCCAATCGCTGGATTAAGAAGAAAAAGAAGAAAGGAGAAAAAAATAGAAATCACTGCTTACTGGAGTTTCGGCAGTCGCCGGAGTTCGTCGCCGATCGCCGGAATCAAACTTGTGAGATGAATGGTAGCATCCGCAGTCACCAATTTGTAAGTTGGTAGTGTTAAAATGTGTAAATAAACCCTAAAATTAACTTATATACCTAAAATCCTAATTTTTTAAAAAATAATTAAAAGGCGTCGCCTTTCTCGCCGTTCGCCTCGCCTCGCCACGTTGCCTTTCGATTTCCGACACGCCATGGACTGAAGAGGCGACATAAGCTCGCCTCGCCATTCGCCATTGGCGACGAGGCGCTCGCCTTTTACAAACCTGGAGGGGGATAATGTTGTGGATGCGTTTGTGGGCAAGACATCTCCGCAGGAAGGACAGTTAAATTAAGAGATTAATTTTATTATTAGTAGCTTTATTTATTATTCTAAAATAGGATTCATGCTAGCGGTCGTTATTAGACTACAATAGAGTTTTGTGTCTCCTAGTTTCATAAGGATTAGGCTTCTTATTTGTTGTAATAAAGACTCATATTTAAGGGGAGAATTGGAGAATAAAACTTACGCAGAAATTCAACCAGAATCAAGAGATCGGAGTTCTCTTCCACTGAACTCTAAGGTTTCAGTCTCCCTTTTAACGAGCTGAATTTATATATCAAATATCGTTATACAAAATAGGTCGCTCTAGGAATTCTAACAAAAGAAAAGGAATACAAAATAGGTCGCTCTAGGAATTCTAACAAAAGAAAAGGGAAATCAAAGGCAATTGATTTAGATTTTCCTGTGACTCGTTCCTTTGCAAGAAATCATAACATATTCATATTTTCATAAAGATTGTAAATGCATAAATCCCATGTGAGAAATAAATAACTGAGAGAAACACGAGAAAATGTCCTCGATATATATTTTGTAATGAATCCATTAGCATCCAAACCAGCAACTTAACCAGAGAAACACGGCTCCAAAAGCTGTACATGACAAACAATTGGAAAGAGTGATTATTGTGTCTAACCTTACCCGAGAACCACAAAAGACCTTCTAGGCTCCTACTTAGCTATCCTTACAAAAAAGGGCATAGAACCCTCCTATATACGAACACAAAAAAAAGGAAAAGAAAAGAGAAAGGTCACTCGATGTAGCACTGTCACTACAAATATACAGCACCCTCTAAAAACAATTTTTTTAAAAAAAATAAATCAGTATCCTCTTAAAATATAATAAGCCTACAAAAAACAGAAGAGAGATTTTAGCCCAAGCCTTGTCTCTGAAGAGCTTCACGTCTCCAAAACACATGTATAAGACAATAGTTGAAAGGTGACAGAAGCATATAAATACATGCATAATCACAGCTGATTGAAGATACTGAAATAGCTACTAACATGGATTGTGGTGTAGTGGTGGGACTACTCCATCCTTAATCAGAGGTCTCGGGTTCGAGTCCTGGGTATGAGAAAATCCTATTGGGAGTGCTACCCCAAGAATGAGCCCTACAATGTGCGATTCGGATTAGTCGGGTCTCCAATGCGAGTACCGGACACCGGGTGGGAAACCAAAAAAAAAAAAAAAGAAGATACTGAAATAGCTAACTTTTCAATTGCAATTGAAAATTAGTAAGCAAATTACCTCTGAAAATAAATGGAGCTGCTAGTTTCCAATGTCCCTACGTGATCCTGATGCCAAGATAGAATCACCATGGATATCCAAGACTCCACTACCCAAAGTAAGACCTTTCCCACTTTCATCAGCCACATAGAAAAATAAGTGCGCGGGGTTTAACATTTCCTCATCAGACATAGATCTGTGAAGAAATTTGAGCATCAATTGTTTAAGGGATAAAAAAAAACATGCGATGGAGATACAAATTTATTGTACTATCATTATATTTCAGTTGGAAATACAGCTTTTCAGAAAAGAATATCATTCATGCTTTAAGTGGTTGCGATGCTAAAATTAACTAGCAAGTACACGTAGTAGACTTTTAGTAAGAGAACACAATACTCTAATTAAGGTCATAATTGATCAACAACAACAAACCCAGTATGTTCCCACAAAGTGGGGGTCTGGAGAGAGTAAGATGTACGCAGTCCATACCGCTACCTCCGAAGAAGTAGAGAGGTTGTTTCTGATAGACCCTCGACTCAAGATAAAGAATAGGCGACAAGGAGATAGATTACATAACAGAAAAGGCGTAAGGAATAATAAAAAGTAAATCAAAGCAATATAAAAATACGAGAGATACGGCAACACGAAATAAGAAGATAGCAATTGAGAAAATATGAAAGGGACACCCACGTAGAAGTAACACATACTCGCCGCCATAGACACCTATAGACACAAGACCTAAGGTTACTAACCCGGCTACACAAGATCTCTCTTGGTGGCTTGCTACAACTAACCCACACCCTCCCGCTAGCCTTCTACCCTTATCCGCGACCTCCACGCCTTCCTATCTAGGGTCATGTCCTCAGTAAGCTGCCGCTGCTCCATGTCATGTCTGATCACCTCTCTCCAGTATTTCTTTAGCCTACCTCTACTCTTTCTGAAGTCATCCAATGCTAGTCTCTCACACCTACGCACTGGGGTATCCGCGTCTCTCCTCATCACATGTCCAAACCATTTTAGCCTTTCTTCTCATATCTAGTCCTCCACCGACGCCACTCCCATCTTCTGTGAAAAAATAACCAACAGCCACAATACTGATCCTACTGCTTTAAGGATGCGACTGCAAACAAATTTTCAGCAGTCCAGGCACTCTAACGTCTAATCTTATCCAACAACATTACCACACATTTTTCTAGTGTAAAGTACGTCCATTTTAAGTTAAATATGCCATCACTCATGAAATTAATTGTTCGAATTGAAGTTATCTTAGATATTGTTTAGTAGCATGATTCCAGGAGATTTTATTTTCTAGCCTAATTGTAGGAGAAAATGTAATCTTATTACTTTAACTGCAATTCACTGTTTTTCCTATTTTAGTCATAGGATTATTATTTAGCTGTAATTCACAATTTTTTTTTCCTATTTTGGTCATAGGACTCTTTGTACAAATTGTCTTGTTTTATTGGATGCAAAAGTATACTTAAATATAAAGATCTTCCGAGAAATACCTTCTTTTTTCGCTTAGATAAAGTAAAATTTATCAAAATTAGAACCAAAAGGGTACTATGTGCAGTACAAACTACCTGAACATTACAGTTTCTCCACTATATCCTCATGTTTTCCAAAAAAATTCAGAAAGTGATTCACATTTTTTATGTTATAGCCCCTACACCAAAAGTACAAAAAAATTTTGATTGTTAGGATAAACATGTATTCTTTACAAAAGAAATATGTTATATCCTTTGCTCTTAACATCTTTTGCTTTTCTCCAACCAAACATTCCACATAATGAATAATGAACTTGTAGATACATTCACAACATGATACCAAACAAGAAGGGAGTTGTTGATGAAATAAAGACAAACTCACTTTTTTGTTGCCTAGGTCATCATTCAATCAATCAACGACACCTACATATTATTAATTGCAGGAAATAGATGAAATCTGCAGCAGATAACTAAGCTTTGCATAAGATGAAGCAACATGCTATTTCTTACTAGAGAACCTGATTGTAAACATATTTCTACTTTGACTGACACAATATCCACAAGAGCCAAGTATTTGCATATCAGGCTTAAGAAATGAAGATCATGAGAGATGGTAAGGAGAAGTACTTATTGCTCTGCACTCCAATTCGAACAAACCAGTGTCCACCATAGCCACTACCACGATCCTTGGATTTCAGAAAACTAGTAGTCAAGGTCATTGTCTGTTCAATCAGAACCTGATGTCCATAGTCCCATCCATTATGAGTAGTCCAGCCATACTGTTTCAACTCATCCGAATCTTGGCATACATGACGCATGAAATACCTCCCATTCTTGACTCCAAGCCACATTAAGCCAGCAACTAGTGATTGCGGAGTCCTGCATATTATAATTTTTTAATATTATTAGAACATATAAAGTGAAGTTCCATCAAAGAGTATATTACAAACATATAAAAAAAATATGTAAAATACATACTACAGAGAAATGATAGAAGAGTTGAGCAAGACACCACCATGGGCATCCCAGTATAAGTAAAGGGCAGCTCGATGCACTAAAGCTCCCACTATGTGCGGGATTCGGAACAATACATTCTGAGCTTGCAACAAATGGCTAGTGGCACAGATATGGGGCCCTCAAGGTTGGACCTGACTTTTAGGAGGCCTCTAAATGACTAGGAGATTAGTAGAGTAGAAGGGATCCTACAGGTGTTGAATGTATTTCTAGGTATCTCAGAGGGACCTGACTGTCCAATATGGAAGTTTCACACAAAGGGAGTTTCACTGTGAAATCTTGTTACTAGAACATGAACTCTAGCCAAACAATGGGAATGGATTGGCCATGGAAACTAATCTGGAAGATCAAAGTCTCTCAGAAGGTGTCATGTTTCACATGGTTGGTGATCAGAAAAGCATGTTTAACCCATGAAGTGGTACAAAGAAGAGGTATACAGATTTGCTCAAAGTGTTATATTTGTGAAAAAGAGGCAGAGGTTAACGTCCACTTATTCCTCCACTTCAAAACAGTTGTAAATTAGTGGGACATGTTCTTATGTCTACTTGGGTTAGTTGGGTAATTCCTAGAACTACTTCAGACATGCTGAAACAATGAGGGGAAGTGGGACAGTAGAATATGGGAGGGGGAACACATTTGTGTTGGGGTATACTCTCTGTCTTGTAGTTTCAAGGCAGTAAATCAGAATTTCAAGTGTTGTCTGACTGGTGTCTACGGGCCAAATTCCAGAAAAGAAAGATTAGAATAGTGGGAAGGGATCGGTTGAGCCAAGGGTCTTTGCGAGGAGTTATGGGTGACTTGCGGAGACTTCAACACAACTAGGTTCATTTCTGAAAAAAAGAACCCAACCACCTTGTCTAGAAGTATGAAAGATTTCTCAAAGTTCATCGAAGATTCAGAATTGGTGGATCCTCCTCTAAATGGTGGAACCGTCACATGGGCTAGATGTGGAACTCAAGATAGATTCCTCTTCACCGCTCAATGGGACGAGGGATTTACAAACATAAACCAATCAATTCTTCCTAAGGATAATTCAGATCACTGGCCTCTACCTTTGAAATGTGAGAAATGGAGCAACTCAAAAGCCTACTATGAAATTGAAGGCATTGAAGTCTAAGCTCAGGGAATGGAATCTGGTTACTAATGGCAATTTAAGGATGGAAAAACTTAACACTTTAAACCAAATTTCAGCCCTAGACAAGATAGAGCAGATGAGGAGACTAGAAATTGTTGAAACTGCATTAAGGGTGTGTTTGGTATGATGGAAAATATTTTCCATGAAAAAAGTTTTCCTAGAAAATAAGTTGGTTTTCTACTTATTTTCTCATGTTTGGTTGGTGAGTGGAAAATATTTTTCAGAAATACCTTTTCTAGTGTTTGGTTTGTGAGTGAAAAAATATTTTTTAGAAAATACTACTAACTATTAACTAGTATATCACTGCCTGAACAAATTTAAGCATAGGAAATAATATCAATATCGAGTATTAAGATATTACAAGTCACTAAATTTTAAGCAATTACTAATTAGCAAACATGGGAGACACTTTTCAACATTTTATCAGGACAATCTCAAGATACCACAATCAATAGAAATACAATTAAACGACGAGCTTATTCAACCTTGTGAAACAAGCTACAACGATGACAAAATGGAATATAGAATTAGCAAAAGTAACATAGGTAAGTTTTCCTCTATGCACATAAAAATAACAATACATTCAACGAACATTGGAAACAAGAAAAAATTCGAACTTCAATATTTTTTATTCCAAGCAGTGAAATATTGGAGCAAAGCACAGTGAAAAATATTTCTGAGTAATGTGAATTTTTTGAGTAACGTGAATTTGAGTGTTGTTGGAGTGGGGGAAGAGGGGTGGGGGGTGGGGCATAAAAGTCACATCTGTCATTTTCTGGAAAATGACTTCCCTTGGCCCATGAGGGAAGTCATTTTCCCTTAAATAGAGGAAAATAAGTCATTTTGGAAAAAATTTTCCCAATGTTTTAGTACAACCAAACAAGGGAAAATAAGAAAACATTTTCCAGAAAACATTTTCCATCATACCAAACACACCCTAAAAGCCAACTTGAACACTAAGTTTGAAAAGCTGGCCACAAGGGAGAAAATATATTAGAGACAAAGGTCAAGAGTACTATGGTTGAAACAAGGGTACAAAAATACAGTTTTCCAAGAGATCAGCAAATGCCTATAAAAGGTACAACATTGATTATCTAGTAGTAGGAGGAGTTGAAAAAAAAGAGTAGAGGGTTATCAAAGCAGAAATAATCAAGTTTTATGAGTAGCTTTACTCGATATCATCACACTAGAGACCAGAATTCAACCAGATTGCAATCCCTATGATATCTGATCAAGAAAAGGACTGGATATAAAGACCCTTTGACGAGCAAGAGGTATTTGAGTGTATAAAGATGTGTGTTGTGAACAAAGCTCCAAGATCCAGGGCCAGATGGTTTTAATATAGGTGTCTACATCCACTATTCAGACATAATCAAAGGAGATATCATGTTGGCAAAACACAATTTCCATAATCAGGAGTAATTTGAAAAATCTTCAATGCCACATACATAGCATTGATCCCCCAAAGAAGTGATGGAAAAGAGTTGAGAGATTATAGACCTATCAGTTTGATAGGTAGTGTATATAAAATCATAATCCAAGCTACTAACAAAAAGATTCAAGACAATAATGCACAAACAGGTGGACTCATATCATATGGCTTTCATCAAGGCCAGGCAGATCATGGATCTGCCCTGAAATGAAACATGGTAAAGTTGGTATTCTATGTAAGTTGGACATAGAAAAAGCTTTTGATCATGTGAACTGAAGCTTTCTGCTGAACTTGCTGAAGAGAATAGGTTTTGGCAATAAATGGGTGAAATGGATTTGATTTTGTATTAGCACCGTTAAATTTTCAGTTTTGATTAATTGTAACATCGCAGATTTTTGGTCCCTCTAAATTTCTTGATCTTTGAGCTTAAGGTCCCCACGATAACTCACCATGCAAGTCGTAGGATATCATTACGGGTCTTAAGGACCCAATCGTAACCTGTCCAGTATGTTGGCCTAGAGTTTTTATCTTGACTATGAGTCGTAGGGTCTCATAGGGTGTGAATCGTAGGGAAGCAGTGTACTATCCTAAGTTGCTATTGTGATTGTGACTAGCATGTTACAAGTCGTAAGGACTGGATATGAGTCGTATGGTAAGCCCCATAACCAGACCAGTATGGGGTGGCCCTAGACACTGTCAAGACTACGACTGGACTAAGCGAGTCGCAAAGTGGCTCTATGAGTCGTGAGGTCACCTGTAGCGATTGGGCATAGGTTTTCAGTCTTTTAATCAAGGGCATCCTGGTAATTTCCCCCCTCCCCCACTTAGATCCCACGACTTAAAACCCTCTTTAGGACTTTATTAGCATACTATTCATGATCAAAACACTTTCTCAAACTCAAAATTCTCTTAAAAAAATACTTAGGGTTTCCAAGAAGGCAATCAATTAAAGCTCCCAAGGGTAAATACTCTCCATAACTCTTGATATTCCAAGCATGTTACTCTTCCCTAACTATTACTTTGTAAAAGCATGTGTTTTAAATAGTTATCTATGTGGTTTTGGAACATGGGTACTATAGGAGGTTTGTGGAAATTTTCCTTCGATTGCTTCTCCAATGACTAAGTTGACCCAAAAGAAGGTGAATTTTTTTGTTGTCCGATGCTTGTGATGGTAGCTTTGAGAAGTTGAAGGACAAGTTGACTTTGGCTTAGGTTTTGACCCTACCTGAGGATACCGATAGTTTTGGGGTTTATTATGACGCATCCCGTGTGGGATTGGGCTGTGTGTTGATGCAACATGATAAGGTTATGGCCTATACTTCTAGACAGTTGAAAGTTCATGAGAAGAATTACCTGATGCACGACTTAGAACTGTTAGATGTGGTCATTACTTTGAAGATTTAGCGCCATTATTTGTATGGGGTTCATGTTGACATCTATTTAGACCATAAGAATTTACAATATGTGTTCACCCAGAAGGAGTTGAATCTTAGGAAGAGAAGGTGGCTTGAGTTGCTCAGGGACTACGATATGTGTCTCCACTATCATCCAAGTAAAGCTAACATAGTTGTTGATGCTCTTGGTAGGTTATCAATGGGAGCTTATCTCGTGTGAAGGGGAAGAATCAAGAATTGGTGAAGGATTTTCACCGGTTGACTAAACTTGGAGTTCATCTCTTAGACTCTGAGAATGGTAATGTGATAGTGCAAGAGGTGGTAAAGTTATCTCTGTGCCGAGGTGAAAGAGAAGCAGGTTTTGGATCCTATCTTGATACGGATTAAGAGTGATGCAGGCCAACAGAAAGTGATGGTTTTTGAGACTGGTGGTGATGCTATCTTGAGGTACCAAGGTAGGTTATGTGTTCCCGATGTTGATGGGCCGCGAGAGAGGATCTTGGCTGAGGATCATGAGTTGAGGTACATTGTTCATCCTAGTTTGACGAGGATGTACCATGATTTGAAAGAGATTTATTGGTGGAATAAAATGAAGCGGGATGTGGAGAGTTTTATGCCTAAGTGTATGGTTTGTTAAAAAGTAAAGGTGGAGAACTTGGGACCTAGTGGATTGTCTCAAGAGATTGAGTTGCCAGAATGGAAGTGGGAAGTAATTAATATGGATTTCGTTTCTAGTCTTCCATGGTCAGTTAATTCAATTTGGGTCATAGTGGATAGGATGAATAGTTCTGCCTATTTCCTACCTGTGAGGACTAATTACTCTAGTGAGGACTACGCAAAGTTGTTCATTCAGGAAATCGCCAACTTGCATGGTGTGCCTGTTTCTATTATATTAGATTGCGGTACTCAATTCTCCTCGCACTTTGGTGTTCCTTCCAGAGAGGTTTGGGAACTAAGGAGAATCGTAGCACCGCTTTCTACCCTCAGACGGATAGACAAGTGAAGAGGACCATTTAGGATATGCTCAAATCTTGTGTGATCGATTTTGGTGATAGTTGGATTGATCATTTGCCCCTCATTGAGTTTGTATATAATAAAGCTACCAATCTAGCATTGGGATGGCTCCCTTTGAGACTTTGTATGATAGAAGATGTCGTTCTCTTATTGTGTGGTTTGAGGCTGGTGAGGCTGAGTTGTTTGGTCTTGAGGAGAAGGTGAAGGTGATTCAGGATAGGCTTAGTATCGCCCAAAGTCACCAAAAGTCCTATACGGACGTGAGGCAAAGGGAGTTGTAATTTGAAGTTGGCGATTGGGTGTTCTTGAAGGTGTCCTATGAAGGGAGTGATGCGGTTTGGAAAGAAGGAGAAGCCTAGTTCCCGTTACGTGGGACCTTGTTTGATTTTTAAGAGAGTGGGCAATGTGGCTTATGAATTAGAATTTCCTTCGAGTTTGGGTTTTATTCACCCGATCTTTCATATTTCAATATTGAGGAAGTGCGTCGGTAATCCTTCCTTAGTGGTTTCGTTGGAAAATGTCAGAGTTTCGGATTCCTTGTCTTGTAAGGAAGTCCCGATGGAGATCTTGGATTGACAAGTACGTTATTATGGACTAAGGATATGGCTTCGGTAAAGGTTCTGTGGACGAACGAACCACAAGGTTGAAATGGCCATTTGGGAAGCTGAAGAGGACACGAAAAGTATCCCTTCTTGATCCCCCTCTCTAATAATCATGCTTAAGGTAGATGTTATTCATAACATCTTTGTTTTTTGTCTTTGCTAAAGGTAAGAGTGGGTGTGTTTATGTGTTATATCGTGCTAAGGGATACTTGTCCATCATTCCGAGATAAATGATCCGACGGGAGGGGAGAATGTAACACCCCAAATTTTGATCCCTAAAAATTTATTGATCTTTGAGCTTACGGTCCTCACGATAACTCAACCTGCAAGTCATAGTGTCATTGCGGGTCTTAGGGACCCAATCGTAGCCTGGCCAGTATGTTGGCCTGGAGTTTCTATCTTCACTATGACTTAGACCCTACGAGTCGTAAGGTCTCGTAATGAGTCGTAGGGTGTGAATCGTATGGAAACTAGTGTACTATCCTAAGTTCCTATTGTGACTACGACTAGCATGTTACGAGTTGTAAGGACTGGATACGAGTCATATGGTGTGACTCGTAACCAGACCAGTGTGGGGTACCCCTGGACACTGTCCAAACTATGAATGGATTAAACAAGTCATAGAATGAACCTAAGAGTCGTGAGGTCACCCGTAGCGACTAGGCGTCGATTTTAAATCTTGTAATTAAGGGCATCCTGGTAATTTCCCTCCTTTCCCACTTAGACCCCATGACTTAAAACCCTCTTTGGGACATTATTAGCATACTATTCACAATTAAAACACTCTCTCAAACAAGATACCTAGGGTTTTCAAGAAGTTGATCAATTAAAGCTCCCAACAGCAAATACTTTCCATAACTCTTGATATTTAAAGCATGTTACTCTTCCCCAACTATTACTTCGTAAAAGCATGTGTTTTAAATAGTTATCCATATGGTTTTGATGGTGGTTTTGGAACATAGGTCGAGGGTTTTGAAT
This sequence comes from Capsicum annuum, assembly GCF_002878395.1. Lineage (NCBI taxonomy): Eukaryota > Viridiplantae > Streptophyta > Magnoliopsida > Solanales > Solanaceae > Capsicum > Capsicum annuum. The sequence continues at coordinate 74,595,585 of NC_061121.1, forward strand.
GATTGTTGTTTATGTGAAGTTTTATGTTTACATATGCATTGTTTTTGCTTAAATGGTGGTTTTAAAATCAATTTGATGCATGTGTATGGAGAGTGAACTAGGGGATTGTGTTTTCCCCAAATTTTGTGAATATTGACAATTGATTTGGTAACAACCCCAACCCAACTTTGTGAAAGCGGACTTTGAGTACGAGTAAAAGAATTGCATTGAACTATTTTTGAAACAATTTTATTATATAAAGAGGTTATTGAAACATGATGGTTTGATTTAATGAACAAATAGAGTGTCGGTGTTCCCCTATCTTTTATTAATGAACAAAGAGAGCTGTTCTCCCAAGTTAATGGAATTGATTTGGCATGTTGATGATACCTTGCAAGTGTAGTTGATATGACGATGCCACCAGTGTATGCCTGAATGTGTATTATGGTTCAATGAGTGAGAATGTGCGATAAATGTTTTAATGGGGCTTAAAAGAAAGTTGTGTAGCTAGGCTATGAAAGTGGAGGTCCCAAGGGACCAATACTGGAAACTGTGTTTGCCGGCATGGGGGTCAAAATGGCCTGGGTTTCGAGTCCCCTCTCTTATGACCAGGTGGTTCGAGTTCACTTTATTATTATATAATTGGGAGGTTCGAGTCCCCCACATTACATTACATAATCGGGTGCTAAGTCACCTTAGTATATAGTTGGGAGGTTCGAGTCCCCCGTGCATATATATGAGATTATTCTCCGGTTCGTGCAGCTACTTGCACTGGGGCTCGACCAGGAGATGAGAGCTGGGACCCATATAGCCCATGGGTACTATTAAACGATGGTTAAGCTACACCATCCAAGCTAAAGTTTTAAAGTGTATGTTAAGCCTTGTTCCTTATCCCAATATGTTATATAATTATATATGTATGCACACATGTATGTGAACATGATGTACATTGAGTTGAGCTTAATTTTTAATTGTCATTACTTTATCGTTATCCCTGAGTTACATCCTAGTGTTCAACCCACTAACTATCTCCGGACGTTGTATCCCTGCGCGATGCAAGCACCAGAGATACTTCTACTTCTCCTGCGCAGTGTTAAGTGGATCGACTCGATTCATCAATTATTTGTGGTGAAGTGGTGAGCTTCCATTCTCTGAAAGACTTGATCATTACATCGGTTTCCTTTTCATAAACTAGAATTGAAGAGTTCACATTAACATTATCATTGTCATTGTCTTTGTCACTGTCATTGTTGGGGCATGTCCCGACACTTTATTGATTTTAATTTTGTTAGAAGACTTTATGGATTACTGCGGACTTAGGTGGTGGTGTAAGTTATTTTGGTTAGTAAAACGGTTATCGGGTATAGACATAGCTTAAATTCTCTGAACTTGTCTTATGCTATCTTGTTATATGTTCAGAATTCAGTCATTGTTCAGGGTATTGTGTTCTATTTGGTTAGGAGCAGGGGTGGTCTCCAGTCTCGGTTGGACTTGAGATGCCTGTCATGGTCAGGCCCTAGTTTGGGTCGTGACATTAATGGTGCACCTGAAGGTTTTTTCACTTTAAGTAGGGGACAACGGCAAGGTGACCCCCTTTCACCTTTTCTTTTTCTGATTGTCATGGAGGGTCTAAACAACATGTTTCTCATGGTTCACTGTAACAATTGGCTTAAAGGTTTTAAATTTAGTAACAAACAAACGGATAATATGAAAATCACTCATTTGTTATATGCAGATGATGCAATTATCCTCTGTGATGCAGAGGCTAAGCAGATGAAGATTTTGAGAGCTATTTTGACTATCTTCAAAGCTGTCTTGGGGTTATATGTAAACTGGAGCAAGTGCTTCAGGTTTCCAGTTAATGAACCTCAAAACTTTCAACTTTGTATGGATATCTTAAGAGAAGTAGGCATACTGCCCACAACATACCTTGGTATGACCTTAGGGCACATTGTAGATCCATTGACATCTGGAACGGAGTGCTTGTAAAATGTGAGAAAAAACTCACTAGATGGAAGACTCGGTAGCTATCTTTAGGTCGCAAACTTGTACTCATTAATAGTGTTCTAGATGCACTCCCTAAATATATGATATCACTTATTCCAATACCATCACAAGTTGAAAAAAGGTTGGACACATTTAGAAGCAACTTTTTATGGCAAGGCAACAAAGAGAAGAAGGGTATACATCTAGTCAAATGAAAAATATTAACACTCAGCAAGAAATAAGGAGGGTTGGGCTTAAGGAACTTAAAAAAGCAAAACTAAAGCCTCCTTATTAAATTGCTCTGGAGATACAAAAATAAAGATTAAGCACTATGGAAGAAAGTGATTAAGGAAAAATATGGAGAAGAAAGATGCCTGGAAAACCAAAGTTGTAAGCATTGTGTATGGGGTTAGTGTGTGGAAGACGATCTGAAAACTTGTGGAACATTTTCAACATCATCAACTATAAGATAAAGAATGGGCAAAGAATCTCATTTTTAGGAAGATAATTGGTTTGGCAATGGCCATTTAAAGAAGTTGTACCCTGAAGTTTACACGTTGAACCAACAACAAAGGGAAAGAGTTAGTGAGGTATTGAATAATCAAGGATGGAACCTCACTTTTAGAAGACATTTAATGACTTGGAGTTTGACAGATTCATTGAATTTTTCAATAGTCTCAACCAATTCAATGAAGCGTCACTAGATCACGATAGATTATGTTGGTTGGGAGACAGAAGAGTAAGAGGTATTTGAGTGTATAAAGCTATGTATTGTGAACAAAGCTCCAAGCTCCAGGGCCAGATGGTTTTAATATAGGTGTTTACATCCACTATTCAGACATAATCAAAGGAGATATCATGTTGGCAAAACACAATTTCCATAATCAGGAGTAATTTGAAAAATCTTCAATGCCACATACATAGCATTGATCCCCCAAAGAAGTGATGGAAAAGAGTTGAGAGATTACAGACCTATCAGTTTGATAGGTAGTGTATATAAAATCATATTCCAAGCTACTAACAAAAAGATTCAAGACAGTAATGCACAAACAGGTGGACTCATATCAGATGGCTTTCATTAAGGCCAGGCAGATCATGGATCTGCCCTGAAATAAAACATGGTAAAGTTTGTATTCTATGTAAGTTGGACATAGAAAAAGCTTTTGATCATGTGAACTGAAGCTTTCTGCTGAACTTGCTGAAGAGAATAGGTTTTGGCAATAAATGGGTGAAATGGATTTGATTTTGTATTAGCACCGTTAAATTTTCAGTTTTGATTAATTGTAACATCGCAGATTTTTGGTCCCTCTAAATTTCTTGATCTTTGAGCTTAAGGTCCCCACGATAACTCACCCTGCAAGTCGTAGGATATCATTACGGGTCTTAAGGACTCAATCGTAACCTGTCCAGTATGTTGGCCTAGAGTTTTTATCTTGACTATGAGTCGTAGGGTCTCATAGGGTGTGAATCGTAGGGAAGCCAGTGTACTATCCTAAGTTGCTATTGTGATTGTGACTAGCATGTTACAAGTCGTAAGGACTGGATATGAGTCGTATGGTAAGACTCATAACCAGACCAGTATGGGGTGGCCTTAGACACTGTTAAGACTACGACTGGACTAAGCGAGTCGCAAAGTGGCTCTACGAGTCGTGAGGTCACCTGTAGCGATTGGGCATAGGTTTTCAGTCTTTTAATCAAGGGCATCCTGGTAATTTCCCCCTCCCCCACTTAGATCCCACGACTTAAAACCCTCTTTAGGACTTTATTAGCATACTATTCATGATCAAAACACTTTCTCAAACTCAAAATTCTTTTAAAAAAATACTTAGGGTTTCCAAGAAGGCGATCAATTAAAGCTCCCAAGGGTAAATACTCTCCATAACTCTTGATATTCCAAGCATGTTACTCTTCCCTAACTATTACTTTGTAAAAGCATGTGTTTTAAATAGTTATCTATGTGGTTTTGATGGTGGTTTTGGAACATGGGTACTATAGGAGGTTTGTGGAAATTTTTCTTCGATTGCTTCTCCAATGACTAAGTTGACCCAAAAGAAGGTGAATTTTTTTGTTGTCCGATGCTTGTGATGGTAGCTTTGAGAAGTTGAAGGACAAGTTGACTTTGGCTTAGGTTTTGACCCTACCTGAGGATACCGATAGTTTTGGAGTTTATTGTGACGCATCCCGTGTGGGATTGGGCTGTGTGTTGATGCAACATGATAAGGTTATGGCCTATACTTCTAGACAGTTGAAAGTTCATGAGAAGAATTACCTGATGCACGACTTAGAACTATTGGATGTGGTCATTACTTTGAAGATTTAGCGCCATTATTTGTATGGGGTTCATGTTGATATCTATTTAGACCATAAGAATTTGCAATATGTGTTCACCCTGAAGGAGTTGAATCTTAGGAAGAGAAGGTGGCTTGAGTTGCTCAAGGACTACGATACGTGTCTCTCTAATCAACTAAACTTTCTCTAAGGAATCAAATACTAAGTCAGGACCTATTACTGAGGCCTCATTAACTTCGAACCAACCAATCGGAGATCTACATCTCCTACCATAGAGAGCTTCAAATGGAGCCATTTGAATACTAGAATGATAGCTATTGTTGTATGCAAACTCAATCAAAGGAAAGTGGTCGTCCCTACTTCCCTTGAAGTCAATTGCACACGCCCTTAGCATATCTTTAAGAGTCTAAATAGTCCTCTCTGCTTGACCATCTGTCTGAGGATGAAATGCTGTGCTGAGATGGACTTGGGTACCGAGACCCTTTTGGAATACTTTCCAAAAGTAAGAAGTAAACTGGGTACCTCTGTTTGAGATGATAGATAGTGTAACACTGTGTAATTTGACTAACTCTTTGATATAGAGTTTGGCATAATCCTCGGCGGAATAAGAAGTACAAACAGGAAGAAAATGAGCTGACTTGGTCATTCTGTCTATAATGACCCAGACTGAATCATGCTGATGACGAGTTATAGGTAAACCCGTCACGAAGTCCATGTTAACTTCTTCCCACTTCCAAGTAGAAATGGTGAACTCTTGCATGGAACCACTAGGTTTTTGATGCTCTATCTTAACCTGCTGACATGTAGAGAACTTAGCCACAAACTCTGTGACATCTCTCTTCATCCCACTCCACCAATAGATCTTCCGCATGTTGTGGTACATCTTAGTGGCCCCTGGATGAATAGAGTATCACACATCATACACTTCTGCAAGAATTCCCTGCCTCAATTCATCTACACCTAGAACACATAGACCACCTTGACAATGAAGAACACCATCTCCCCCTTGGGAGAAAACCTCAACTTTTTGATTCTGAACTGACTCTTTGAGTTTGACAAGGCTAGGATCCC